>NW_027331820.1:300000-517320 GCF_033568475.1 Henckelia pumila
ATTGAAGATATTCGGATACTCGTGTAATAGCTTCTTGTTGCATTTGAAGTGAACAGCATAGACCTGCAACAAAAAAACAGCATCCATAACTGTGTCCTATTTCAATTCAAGAATGTAACCCAAGAAACATGTTTCACCACTTCACCACAATAATAGCAATGAACTAGAATTGACACAAGGCTAACATAAAGGTCATGCCTTTACTGAGTCTGGGTAATGAGTATTCAATGCAGAGTTTTAATGACTTTTAGTGACTTTTTAAAATGATAGATTTTTGTGGAGTTATACATTTTTATTGACTTTTATAGAATCTCACAGATTTACAAACAGATTTTGATGGATTCTTTGTAGACTTTTCGGAGGACTTTTATAGAGATTCTAAATTTTTCATACAATTACATGAATTTGTATCTTTAATATATCTTATTATTTTTCGTTTTTTTCTTTGAAGTAATAATTATTTGACATAAATAATAACTTTATTTGAAATATTTTTTAAATTTATTGATGAAAATGAATTTCATTTATTTTAAGTATATATGTATATTAATGTAACAAAATTAAAAACAAAAAAATTTGCGGTTGTGTAAAGTTAATTTTTTTTAAAAAAAACATATGATAACTTATAAATTATTTTATCAATTATATCATATAAAGTTATGTCAAATTTTATTTTTTATCATGTCTGTTATCCGACTATTCAAATATTTGAATTAAATCATTTTATATTTTTTTGAATCACATATTATTATCATTAGATATTATAATTATAATTATTGATATAAATCATAAATTAAAAAGCACAAAACATTTCAAAAATTTCAAATTTTTTTTATTTTGATTTTAAACTATCCCAAAAAATTTAAGAAAAAAAGGAAAAAATACATGAAGATAAATAAATAAATATATATATATATATATATAAAGTTTCTTTCAAGTGCCCACTTACTATGCCCACCAATGATGTGGCACTATTCTATTGGATGTGATAAAGATGTGATAAATTGTAGGTCCAATAGAATAGTGCCACATCATTGGTGGGCATGGTAGGTGGGCACTTGAAAGAAACTCTATATATATATGCATTTTGAATATGAGAGAGAGAGAGTGAGATAGAGAGGAATGAAGAGAGGAATGAGATGTGAGAAAGAGTGAGAAATTATGGGTTTAATTTTAGAAATCCATCCAAATCTTTGGGTTAGACCAAAGACATTTTTTTACAAATTATAGTTGTACCTTAAACATTAATGTTTGTATGTCAATAATTTTCATGGAGTTATTAAAAGTCCATTGGCATTTTGAATAACACTAGACTTTTGTAGAGTTTTTAAAAGTCAAGGTTGAATACCACTTTACTTTTAAAACTATAAAAAGGATTTCTATAGAGTATATAAAAGTTATGATTGAATACCACAAGACTTCTAAAATCCACAAAAGTCATTAATTCTCCTCATTGAATACGACCGAATCTTGCCACCGATAAACATATTCATGTTACGAGGAATTCAGCATTTTATCAAGCTGTTCCATTTCCACTGTCATTGTTTCTAAGTAAAATCAGGCGGAAGAATCATGCATCCATTGATGACTCATGAGTCATGATTTCAAAGGAATATTTTACACGATTAATGCAGCACAAAGTCAAGAGTAGACACTCTTCGATGATGATCAATGAACGGAGATCGTTGGCAGTTTTAATCATCTCTGAGTAGAAGTAATTTAACGTTACTTGTTCATGTCCAAATGGCAGTTTATCTTGAAATCAAATGACATACCTCATCAAATCTTATGAGGGTCACAAACAAGCGTATATCTGCTTCGGTCAGTGTATCTCCACAGAGATATCGCTGCTTACTGAGTATCTGCTCACATTTATCCAAAGCTTCATATAATTTCGTCACAGCCTGCAAAACAGAGAAGAGCGGACAGAGAAATCAGACAAATCGCGAAAGAAGCAAGATTAAATTCTTGATCAAAGGGGGAAGGGGCCGGGATCTTGATCATCATACTTATGTGTAATTTACCTCATCGTAAGGTTCCTGCTTCTTAGCAAATCCACATTTATAGACCCCGTTATTAATCCCATCATATATCAAATCATTTACTTCATTGATCTGGGCTTGCAAGTGAGGAGGATAAAGGTCCAGCGATGCATTTTCAGCAATATGATTGAATTCTGTATTGAACATGCGGATTATCTCCGAGCTCTCATTGTTGACGATTGTCTTGAGTTTCTTATCCCAAAGAACCTAGCACAATGTTAGGTAATACTTCAGTATAGGAGGGAAGGGGAAGAATAAAAAATTTACCATCAAAAGTAGCACCAACCGGGACCGTATATTTTCCCGTGTAATTTGTACTGGCAAGTTCATATAAGCCTCTTATACTTATTGCGCCATTCAAAGAGTCGGGCTCCGCTCCGGGTTCCTCGGAATTCGAGGCAGGAAAAAGCCATCCCATGTGCTCATCAGTATCCCTTGTCCTTCCCCACTGGGGTTTGACTGACTGGTAGAGGTATTAGGACTCTATGTCAAACAAAATGCAGTAGACATTGTTTTTGGAGTAGACTTACCGTAAAAGTGATGGCTTTGTCAAGCCCTTTGATTTTGAGGCACGCAAGACACCTCGATGCCCAAGGACAGGCGTACGATACATACAAATGATACCTCCCCGCCTCTGCAGGAAAAGATGAATTGGGATCCCTGGAAATGAAATTACGGAAAGTAGAAGGAGTCCTCACAAATGCACCACTTGCAGATGTCTCGTCTAGAGCAGAATGAGCCATGGGAACAGCCACCTGAGGTAAAATTTCAACCAACAAGGGCTAGAACATAGTTATAGTTTTCAATCATGAAATCAAAGCAAAAAAAAATTTTTACTAAGACCAGACATTCAGCAAGGATCCTAGGGTTCAGAATGAAATTAACGATCAACACAGTAAAAAAGAAAAGAAAAACAAAACAAAAATCCAATCTTGAAGGAAAATCGTTGGAGACAGTAATCCAAGTGCAAGGTTAGTAATTTATGAGGCTTCAAATTTGAAGAGAGCATGGAAATGGAATGCTCGTTCAACTTCACTCAGATTAATTATTTTTCATAGATTTGGCTTTTTCTTTTCTTTTCTTTTCTTTCGTCACACAAAAACAAATATAAAAAAATTTCCGTCACGGGTTCTTTTCAGCCTAGGCCCAATACTTGGGTCGGTCCATCTGAAGGCCTCCGGGAACAAATTGTATAATGGGCTTCCCAAATGGAGGTGTGGAAACTGATGGAATGGGTCAGTGTGATTGTACGAGTTGGCAGAGGAATCGGGCATTAATTTCCATTTAAATATATTTTTGTTTTTTTAAATTTTAACATGGTAAATTTTAAATTCATCTATTTTATATATTATTTTTATTGTGTTTTAATGTATGAAATTTGGTGGGATTTGGAAAAATATCGTTTTATTATTTGGAAAATTGAGATTTCAAAATCATATTGATATTTGATTAGAAATTATTTGAAATCCTTATGAAATTGGTGTTATTTCACAAGATTTGAGAAATAAGAACAATAAAATTATCTTTACAAATAAATTATATAATTACTCAAGAAAAATTTAAACCTTCTCTATAAATTTTACAAAATATCAATTATTTAAAGTCTAATTCACAATATTATACAGACACACATTGAGAAATAAAATAAAAAATATTTGTATATTATTTATAACATTTTGTAAATTATTTCTTTCTCTTGAAAAAGTTCATTATTTTTAATTCTAATAAAAAGATAACTTTATTTTAATTTTCTCTTTGCTAAATTTTTGATTTTTTGATTTAATATTTTTATATATATATTCTAAAATATTTTTTGTTCTTGATAAACATTAAATGAGAATTTTTATATAAATATTGTGGATAAAAAAATTAAGAATAAGTAATACAAATTTTTTTAATATAAACAATATTATTATTAAAGCAAATTCCAAATCACATTTTAAATATTTGCCAAACATCAAAATGAAATCTCTTTCCACGAATTTAAGGTTGCACTTGAATTGAAGTATTTCAAATACATGGATTTCGATTATAATTTTAGTGTTAACAATGAAACATAGAGAAATCTCAAATTCATAACTTAATTATTTACACATTACTTAAATGAATTAAAAAAGATTCTAAATCATCACTTTATTGGATGAACTTAAAATTCATCCTAAGCATCATGAATTACCATTACCATATAAACATAAAAAAAGTAGATTTGATGTTTATGGTGCTACTTCACTAAACAAAAAAAATGCATTTGAAATCCATTTATTTGAAATACTTCTATCCAAGCGAAGCCTAAAATCCAAATCTAAATCCAAATTCCACTTTTTAATTATTCATATTAGGATGAATTTCAAATTCACCCAATAATAATGTAATTCAAAATTCATTATACTACGTATTACTAACATGTAAACAAGAAAAATACGGATTAAAATTTGATATGTTGGTTCATATATTAAACAATAAAACTATAATCGAAACTCACATATTGCAAATCCATCTATCCAATCCCCAAATGCACTCGAGTCTTGATTAATTCTTGGGTATGCAGGGAAAACTAGGGTGGCAAGACGAATCAGAAACTGTTACTGTAAGCAAAACCTCTCGGATAACTGAAACTGATTGGATGTGAATTTGGGTTTATATTCATTTAAACCGCTTCTGCCTTCTATTACAATGGCCCCCAGGAAAAGAAAATAAATAAATAAACAAGACGAATTCATCTGTGTAGTTGTCATCGTTAGCTTTCACAGTGCATCACTGGAATGATTTTTTAAAAAAAAAATCGCCGACACCAGGGCACTAATGCAACCCAAAAGTGACAGCAAAAGACTGGAGGTCTACTACTGGTTGCATAATTCATAAATAAACTTATCAAACAACAACGATTGCTGTAGTAGCAACATAATGTACACACACTGGAAAATTATCGAGTTTGTGTCACTTGCATACTTCTCATACGACTACATGCTATCAATTCAAATGTGCATGCATAACGCACTCTTTTGTTCACAAAATCTTTCAAAGTCTGAGGTTTCAAACAGCCCATCGCAGAAAATAATAGATGATCTCCATTCAGTAGGTACTCCATATAGCAAAAGTCAAACAAAAATTCTCATAGGACGCTTCTTCCTAGGTATCTAGGAATGACCTTCAACAAAAAAATGAAAGAGATTATGACTAATGCTATCTCCAATCCACGTCCCTCAACACAGATTTTTACAGTAAAAAACTCATCCTATTTTCTTAATAGCAAGATGCGCGTCCCAAAATATGGATAATGCGTGACGCAAACCTGGGTTCACACCTGCACTAAGTTCTGGGCTACGATATACTGTTCACCAGCAATGTGGCCAATTCATTCCAGCTCAATCTCAACCACTCAGCAGAAATCGAGGATTAGCGACCAAAAGCATATAAAATTGACAGAAGGAGAGAGTCCAATGCCAGCAGCACAAAGTTTTGAAATATAGCTCTCACTTACTCCAAGCCTACCTCTTTCTATTAAGTTTGTGTCTATTTATCAGTGGGCGTAACTTTATTTCCTCACCAGCACCACATCAGACCCTGTCTGCTGATGCTTTTGGGAGGTTCAAGCTACTAACAGTATCACCGTCTCTAGACGGAACAATTATTTTTGGGGTCTGAATACAGGATATTCTTTGCTGAGATGCATCTTTGCCAGCAACTTGCGAACTACCATTTTCAAATTCAATACTCAGCGATGCATGTCTTTTAGGCCCATGGTGAGTGGACGATAAGATGTTATCTCTTGGACCATTTTGGACCAAGTGACTTGTGTTTTCTTTCGTGCTGTCGTCCATAGATTGTTGAATGTCTAAAGACAACACGATGTTTGACCTGGAATCATCATTAATTATCTGGTCTTCACCAGTGCAGATTGCTGACACAAAATGTTGTTCATCGTCCTTGTCAAGGCACTGACCGGGAAAATATGTATTTTTCTGGCTGACCAAATTATCCACAGCCAACTCATTTTCCATAAAGACAGGTCTCACAAGCCTTTTGCGTTTAAAAATCTTCTTTGCAGAACGTTCGGCCTCTCCGCTATCATCAATAATATTTTTAATCACAACAGAGGTAGTTCCAGTCCCGACCAAAATTTTATTTGTTTCACTTCGACGCTTGAAATCAATTATGCGAGTTTCTTTGGGCACTTTGTTGGAACCTTCTACTGTAGCTAGATGTGCGTCCTTCAATATTTTCTTCTCGTCGATCGACTGATTAACATTGAGATGACTCTCCATCCGTTTTCCATCTAAAGAAGTCTCTCCATTGTTATTTTGTCCAACCATCCTGATGTTCTTCAACTTGCTACACGGCCGATTTTTACCCTTGTGCAACATTTCCATAACTTCATCAGCTGATGCGTCCATATAACGGTCTGGACAATTAAAAGGAACTCCATTTCTTTCTTCATCAAACTGGATATACTGACCAGAAGTCAAGCGAGTAAAAACACTTTTTCTAATATTGGGACTAAGATGTGGAGCTTCAGAATGTTTCAAATTACATGACATTTTTGAGAAATGTCCAACATCACTTCTCAAATCACTTTCTCCCCGATAAGCATGTTCACCAAAACAATTCTCTTTAGGTAAAAGAGACTTGTTTTGAGTCAACATATCCAATGTCGTATAGGGAACATGCCCGCTCATGTGATGTGATCCATTGGAAATATTGCCACCAAGCCCATATTGTTGTCCATTAGATTTGTAGACAAGAGGGAGCCTTTTTCTTACTCCAATACTTTCACCATCTGTCTGAGGCACTGAGGATATTGAATGCTTAGAAAACGAGCCTCTGAAACCAACAGAAGCAGGGGTATCAAGATCCTCGCCCATGGATGACTTTGAATTTAGGCAAGAATTAGTGGTGTCATGAAAAACAGAACTTTGGCAGCTTGATGTGATAGTCGCTGAAACTTTATTTTCGCATTCACGAGCAATATCCAAGTATCTGCTGGAAGTTTTTGACTCCGAGAAATATGCCAAAGACGATTTTGTATACAAAGAGTGACAGGGATCAAGAGAACCGTGGTAAGGAAGATCTTCCCTCACTAAAATAGTATTGCGATCAGCTTCCCAAGAAGAGGAGCATCCCTGATCAACGAAAGGATCCTTAGAAACGTAAGGGTGGGCTTTAGTACCGTGGTCAAAATTCGAACAAGATGGATCATGACTCTGAGGTACTCGGACGAGAGAAGGGTGCTCAGCCGAGATGACAGGGCTGACATACTTATCAATCTCCTCTAAATTTTCCACTTCATTACTCTTTCTGAACCTGTCATCATCTACTACTACTCGTCCACCACAATTTGCAATATATCTAGAGTTCTTTAGAGCAGCTGGGCTGAGAGTACTTTCAGTTGCTTTTCTGTCTATAATTGAAATCTCCCCATTGTGAATTGTCCTGAGATCATAGTGCAGGGGATTTGCAAAATTTTCTGAGCCTGCACGTGAAAAAGTACCAAAATTGGGCTCACTCTCAATTCTCTCATTACCAACTGCTATCGTTTTCCTCACTGTATGTAGGTTACAGGGGTTTGCAGAGGCACTGAGGCTACCAGCATGGTGCACATGATATCTGCTTTCGAAATTCACATTTGTGTAGCATTTGTGATCATTTGTCACTTTCCTTGCTTGAACAAGTAAATCTTGGTCGCTCTGTCTCACATCATTACTTGCCATGTACTCTGTCTGCATGTCATCATCAATCAAAAATCTGTCATTATCAGTTGGTAGTCTGCTTCTGTTTATAGGCTTCCCAAAGCACTCGGTCTCAAAGGCCTCCCCAAAACTGATGTCCTTGTTACTTTCTCTAAACATTCTATTTCTATGCATTAAGATACCCCCATCAGTCATTCTTATATCCGATGGATGCAAAACATACTCAGCGGAAAGAACAGGATTAAAATTTTTACCTACTTGGTTTTCAATGCTTACCCAATCAACAGGCAATCCCCGACAATTGTCACCTAATCTTCCTTCTTCATTCAAAGAGTCCTTTTGAGAATCAATGCATGTGAACCGCAAAGGACTACGACTGTTATAAAGTGCATTTTCTGTTACTTTATTCAAAACCAGCCTCCCATCATTATCCAATCTTCTCCTTTTCGTAAAAAATTCATCAGGATAATCTATCAATATGCCTTGATCATCACAATTGATTTTGTCATCCTTGTGGACTCTATCTATCAAAAACTCATCATTTTTCGCTCTACTAAATGAATTATCTTCATAATCACGCAATAAAGGGTGAAACCCACCTTTAGGTTCCATGTAAGTTTCCTTGTTCAATAAAAACATGTCATCACCAACAAGGTGCTTGTCCTTACCATCTGATTGACTGACTAATTCTGTCTCCAGACACGCAGGTAGCTTATTTTTAAGCTTTTTGGCACTGAACAACAACAGTAGCCTGTGAACCTGTAAAATAATGAAGTAGGAAGAGGAATGTGTACAAGATCAGCCAATATGACTTTCCTTCAGGGGTCAATGCAACAGAGATCAAATGTCTTATCACCTGATCTTCAGAGAGACCAAAATTGAATTTCTTGGCAGAAAAATAATTCTCCCTAATAGCATCTCGAAACTCTTTCTCCAAAAGAGGATAGCAGTTCCATATATGCCTAAAAATAACCTGGACGGGGCAATGTGAAGCATAAACATAAGGAAGGAAAAGTCTACACAATATGATAAAATCACAAACAAACAAGATTCATGCCACCAAAGATAACAAGGATGAAAAAGTTCCGACCATGGCAAAACAAAAAACTTCCAAACTTAAAAAAATGTTTACCTGTGCAGGAAAATGTTTCCCTACGCGATGAAATGCATGGGGAACAATATCCATCGCGCCATCAGAAACGGCTTCATACACTCCAAAAAGCTCTCTCTTCTCATATTCGAACATGAACAAAACCATTCCAGCTTTAACATGCTTCAAAAACCCAGCCATGGATGATGGTAGGGCAAAAACGTTATGTCTGAAGCACTCTTTCTTTGTAACAGCATTTGCCATGAAGATAGCACCACATTCAGGAATGCGTCCAGCAACACCATTATCCTCATCAGTATACTCCATCAGATAACCTACAACTTGCCCCTATAAAATCTGAGAATAACAGCATCAATAGATTATATAAAGAAGCAAATGACATAAACACCATAGAGTAGGGGCCAAAACTTTAAAATTAGCTTCCTGGAGATACTAATCTTCCCAGAAATTTTTCATAAACTAGACAGAAACTTTAATGCGCACACACTAACCCTAATATAAAAACACCTACATGCGAGATCTCTATGGAGTACTCACACAGCATTCTGTGTACACTAGACTATCAATAATGCAGTAATATCTTTACACATAATCTATCCCACTTTCTAAATGAGCTTTTCAGGGCAAAACGAATAAAATGACACATCATGTAAACTACTAATAGCATCAAGACTACCATAACAACTAGGCAAATCATGAGCGAATCAAGCAAGGAGGAAAAATCTATATAACAGTATGAATTTGAACTCCCGCACTGCGCAAAAAAGGAAATTAAATCCTGTCCAAGTCTAACCGTATAAATCAAAATACAGCGATTGATGCACACCAACTAACCCGGTAAATTTCCCACATGTTAATGCACTTATGATCCTGAATTAAAAGGCTTGATAAATAAATTTAAAAAAGAAAAAAAACAAAACAAAACCATACATCCAGTACGGATCAAAGTCGGCATTTAAGGGCAAAAAAAGAAAAAATATATATGCTTATCAATCAATCAACCTTAACCATAAAATAAACGGGCGAATTATAAACCATGATTCTTACGGTAAGAACTACAAAATAATTAAAAGAAAATAATCTGCAATGTTATACAAACGCGTTTGGGACACTTAACCGGAGATTAAAGAACAAAAATGGCGAAGCTGGTTCAAAGCGATGAGTCGCTATGAAACTCTCGAATCGCAACGCGGTTTTGCGAAGATGATCTATCGGAAAACCCTAGCTTCATATAAGGAAATGCAAAGATGTATGTGAGATCCGTTGTATTCTTTTGCGAAATTGAAGCATATCTAATTCGCGGGATTTAAGAGATTATTATATTATTATATATATATTATTGTATAAACTTTATCTTATCATAATGATAAATCCGTGTGCAACTTCGACTATACTTTAGTTGAATAAATTAAGTATTGGATATATAATATAAGAATAAATTAAGAATAAGTATAATGATTGGATATTATAGTGAATGTTTGGTATGATTTTAATAAGAGCGATTAAATTTATATATTCAATTTTAATGACAAAATTAACCCTACCGTAATGTGGAGAAGAATGAGGCGTGTTTAGAGTTTAGATTTTTTATATGTGGAGGGTAATCATGTCTTTTTGTAGCATTTTTTTAGTTGTATTAAATTTATCACATCAAATCAAAGGGATACATAGTCATCTTGTCAAAGCATTTATCAAGGGCCCATTGACTTATCATGGGTTTTTTAAAAGTGTACCAAGCATGGAATGGAAGATAATACTTTATTAATCACTCACTTATCATGTGTACCAAGCTATATACTTATATTATACAAACTACATCAACACTTCTATAATCAATAATCATGGTTATTAAAAACAAAATAAAAGATTAAAATGAAATGATACAAACTACATCAACTCTTCTATAATCAATAATCATGGTTATTAAAAACAAAATAAAAGATTAAAATGAAATAATCGAACATAAGTTTCGGGGACGGAGTCAAAAAATTCACGAGTGTCAAAATAATTTCATCGGATAAAAGGACGGAATGGATAAATCATTTAGAAAAATAAATTTTATTTGTAAATTTGAAAGCTAACATATTAGACCATGGACAAATTTGAGAGGTACGGATGTAAATGCAACCATCAGGCCCCGTTTAGCTCCGTCCCGGATAACATCTAAATATTCAAACTTAAATTATACAAAAAAAACTCGTCTCAAAAATAATATGCAATGTAGAAACTAAATAAATTCATCTATGAATCCGACCCATACTAATTTTATAATTAAAAATCAAATTATTATAAATTCTAAGCAGAATTGTTCATTTTTCATGACAAGTATCAGAAGATAGGTAGTGCTTGGGAGAGCTTCTAGGAAGCACTTCTCAACTTTTCGTTAACAAAATTTCATAAAATTTCAAAATTTTGTTAATGAAAAACTGAGAAGTGCTTCTTAGAAGCTCTCCCAAACACTACCATAATCTCAATAAGCAAATATTCAATGTAGAAAAATAAATAAATTCATAAGTGAAACGAACCAAGATTTACATCCTAATTTTATTTTAGGAAATCAAATTGTTATTAAATATTGATGCGAGTGGTTTTATTTTTTATGATAGCCAACATAGGCGATTATCATGTGACATATGTAATAATAAAGTACAAGCCTAGAATAGGAAACACAAAAATACTTAGAAACAAATAAATATAAAATAAGATAAACAAATATTTTAATAATATGCCCTTTCAACAGAGACAACACCAATCTTGTGACAAATGTCAAATTAAAGAGCCGAGGTCATATGAGATAATGACTTGTGAGCGCATCTTACAGTTGATCACCAACAGAAATTTGAGTAGCTCGCAGCTCAGAAGACTCGACCAGATGATCAGATCACAAATAAGGTGATAGTCGATAGCCAGATGTTTCATACGTGAATGAGACATTGGATTGGCCCGAACATAGATATATATATAGAACCCAATTTATCAAGAAGAGTGTGACGAGCGTGGTGAAAAATGATCAGAGCGTGGTGATAGGAAAATGCGATTCAGTAAAAAAACGACTTGATATATCCATTGAATCTCATCAGTAGCAGATGCAATCGCGTGGTATTATACCTCAATGGAAGAGCTGACAACTGTGCGTTGTGTAGTAGAATTGTTCTAAGAGATTGGATTGGAACCAAGAAAAACAACAAACACCTATAAGGGATCTGTCATCCAGATGTTTTGCCCATAATCCATGTAGAGTTAGAAGAGTATTTGCAAGAATACGAATACCAATATATCTAGTGCCATTAAGATAATGAAGTTGGTGCTTCACGACTCGTAACGGCGTTATTGTGTCGGAGCTAGCATTTGTAAAAATAGAATGAAGTCGTGTGGAATCAAGAGAGTAAACCTACAGATGAGATTGTTCGGTCTGCCATGGAGTTGCTCGATCATTGGACCACTGTCCACGAACCTCCAGTCAATCAGAGCAGAGTAACTTCACGTGAAACATCTAGACACGGGAGAAAACCATCAGAAAGATCGTTGGAATACAATGTTGATGCGACTATTATATTTTTACTAACCCACCTTGCATAGGATATTGATGCATCCTCCGGGACTCACAAGGGAAGGTTATGTATGCAACGGCGGAGCACTTGGAATTCGAGAAGCCCTAAGTTGGCTCAAAGACATACAAGTAGAAAAGGTGATTGCAGAATCAGAGAATCAAGTGGTGGTAGCTGTGTTAAATACCCTCGATTCAGATGCAACAAGCTTTTGATTGGTGATAGAAGATTGCAATTAAAGTCTCGCTATGGAAGTTCATAGCTGTAAAAATAAAACATTATTTTTAATAATGTGCAATCCGCTGTTGTTGAGAGTGGACGCTGCCACCATCAGCGTGCACATGTGCACCCCTTTTTATTTTATTTTTTTGATTTTTAAATTAATTATATTTTGTAAAATAATTATTTATTTAGTATTATTTATTATTACTATGATAATTTTTTCTCAAAAATTTGAATTTTAATTCTAATTTTTGAATTTATGATCGGGTTGAATAATTATTAAGAAAACAAAAAAAAATTACGGTTAAAAAAATTAGTTGATTAAATAAATTTTTTTGATCAGATATATTCATAAAAAAATAGTTAATCTAAATAAAATATTTTCATTAAATTTATTTTATTTTTTAAATATAAATCATATTTTTAACTTAAATTTTGGGTAACAAAGTTATATATTTATTTTAAGTGCAAATTGCTTAAAAATCCACAATGCAAACATGTTTTGCTCTGCACTCCCTAGACACTTTTTTGTACCACAATTTTTGTTAATTTGTACCACATCTTGTATGGTTTTGTACCACATCTTGTATTGTTTTGTACCACATTTTTTGACTAGAGACTCCAAAGCAAAACATGTTTGCATTTTGGGATTTTTGAGCAAATTGCCCTTATTTTAATTGGTTTGAATTTTTGGATGTCACTCAGTTCTGTGGATAAACGTAGAGGAGTTAATTCAGATTTATTTGAGCCGAATTGATGCAAAAATGCTATTAGAAAATTTCTCAACCCGAACTCGAGACGAAACGAAATCATCTCTAAAAATATTAAACTCCAACATTTTCTTTATTTTATTTTTTGTTTTTTTTAAGAAATTATATAATTAATAATATTTTGTAAAACCATTATTTATTTATTATTGATATAATAATTTTTTTTTATCAAAACTCTAAATTTTAATTCTAATTTTTGAATTTGACGGCATTGAAAAATTATTAAGAGACAAAAATAAAAAATTTAAGATTAAAAAATTCAATTGATTAAATAAATTTATTTGTGATCTGTTATATTTATAGAAAAATTAGTTAAATTAAATAAACATATTTAGATAAATTTATTTTATAACATATTTTTTAATATAAATTTTATTTCTTGTATTAATAATTTGTTAACGGAGTTATTGACTTATTTTAATTTGTTTGGATCTCTGCAAGTCCTTCAGTTCTATGGATAGACCTAGATGATTAATTCTGATATATTCGGTTCGGTTAGATTTCATGTTTTTCGAGATGATTTTGTTTCGTCTCGAGTTCGGGTTGAGAAATTTTCTAATAGCATTTTTGCATCAATTGGGCTCAAATAAATCTGAATTAACTCCTCTACGTTTATTCACAGAACCGAGGGACCTCCCTAAATTCAAACCTATTAAAATAAATATATAACTTTGTTACCCAAAATTTAAGTTAAAAATATAATTTATATTTAAAAAATAAATAAATTTAATGAAAATATGTTTATTTAGATTAACTAATTTTTTTATAAATATATCTGATAAAAAAATTTATTTAATCAACTAATTTTTTTAACCGTAATTTTTTTTTGTTTTCTTAATAATTATTCAACCAGATCATAAATTCAAAAATTAGAATTAAAATTCAAATTTTTGAGAAAAAATTATCATATTAATAATAAATAATATTAAATAAATAATTATTTTAAAAAATATAATTAATTATATAATTAATTTAAAAACAAAAAAAACCAAAAAAAGAAAATAAAAAGAGGGTGCAACATGTGTGCGTTGGGGGCTAAAATATACCGTGTACACGTTGGGTTACACAATGAATTTGAAATTACATGATTATCCATGCACTTTATTTGGAAAAAAATCTTTCAAAAATGCATGTAGGATAATCATGTAATTTCAAGTGCATTGTGTAATCCAACATGTAACACTCCGTGTACATGTAACGTTACCCAAAATATATTAGTCAAACTTCTTAGTGGTACGTTGACGTAATTACTATTTTAAATCTCCTTAATTTTCTCCCATAAACCTGGAGAGGTTGATTTAAATAGCTTTTCTCACTAAATTTTCAATCAACTAAACCAATAATACAAATTATTTAATGTCTAGCACAATCATAATATTTAGATATTTACATTTTTTTAATTTCATTCAAAGTAATTACTCATATTTAATAAAATATAATCAATCTATCTATACCTCATCTATAAAAGTGTGAACCAAGGTCAAAGTTTTTCATTATGTATTTTCAACTTTGTCCTTGGTTTGTACATACTTGAAAAATTATGTGATGGTGTTTTTGTAAAATCAATTATTATAAGATTAAAATTGACAAATTGTGTGCATAATATATAAGGTTCCAGTTTCCAAAAAATAAATTAAATACCAAAATACTTTAGTTTTTACTTTCTTGTAGATAAAGTGAACATCTTTTTTCAAAATAATCTTAATTAAATACTTATACTGTGAGACCTCGGTTCTAAACATCTAATCTCGGGATATACAATAATTAAACAAACAAGACCCAAGATTAAAAGCAAAGGAATTTTTTTTTTTAAAAGGTGCTCGCTCGATCGGTAAAACATTACCGATCGAGCGGGCCATCTTAACCAAGTCTCTGCTGAGACTTAACAAAGGCCCCCGCTCGATCGGTAAAATCTTACCGATCGAGCGGACACAAAATGCCCGACTTACTGCCTCAGTTCAGGGGTGCTCGCTCGATCGGTAAGATTCAACCGATCGAGCGGCACAATCTGCAGAAAAGAAAAACAGATTGCTCGACTCTATTCAACTCCATATCTTCAAAACTAAATCCATTCAACATGCATAAATCATCCCAACATCATGCATAATCCAATACAAGGTAGTTCTAGAGTTATACAATTTCCAACTAGTAGAACATGCTTTCGTCTAGCTTATTCAATACAAAACATAACGAGTACGAATCCAATCTAAGTTCGATTACAAAAACAACTTCTAAAAATGCCAAGGCCTCACTCTATCAACTCGACCACCTATCCATGCGATCTCTGACTCGGTCCTGCCCCACCTGTTGCCAAGCACACATACAGAGACAAGACAACAGTCGGATAATCCGGTGAGAATAATATTCTCAGTAAAAGAGACTAGCATGCAATATCAAATAAGCATCTCAAAATGAAATACATCGGCTTCCAGATACTCAAATATCAACCATGCAAATTCAAGACAAATCAAAATGAAATGCATGTCTTTAAAACTCTGGGATTATCAAGTCCGGATAATCAAAAGGTAATCAACTCTTCTCTTCCTCTATTGGGATCCCGAGGATGAACTATCACACAAAATCGCACCGACCCTCCACTCGGGGTGGATAGTGTATAATTCAATCCTCAAGACTCTGAAGCAACTATATAGAGTTAAGTCGGTCATTGCAGTAAATCGCCTGTCAATGCCCCCTACTATAGTTCTCAGAACGTCTAACTCAAAATGAAATAAATCCATTGGCTCAATATGAATGCAATGCAAATCATAACTCATTCAAGTAAATCAAATAACATGCAAGTATGTGATTTTTCCGGAACACTCGAATCATGTCGGATTCGAGTCACTCGTTTCATTTCAGTCTAAGTCATCTTATACCTTTTCTCAAACGTCGATGCTCCAAACCTGAAACAACAAAAATTCCTCAATCAAGATTCAATCAAACTTCCTCAATCGATAATAAGAAATCGATACTATACCGGCTACAATCTTCAAGCTGCACAAAGCTGCAATCTCGCAACTCCACTGGCCTCAAATCAATCTGTACGGAGGCAAGAGAAGATCAACATCGTCGATCAAACTCAATAGCCAAATATCATCAATTCAAAATGGTTCAAAACCCCAATTTCAAACCGGCGGCATAACAGCTATATCCTGATAAACCGGGAACGCAGACAGCATAATATCAATCCAAACAACTCATATCAATTAACATTCAACCATAACAATCCAATTCCAACAAATCATAAAAACTCAACTTTCGAAAATCCCTTAAAAAATCATAACAAATCCAAACGATGCTCTATTTCGAAACCGACAGAGAATAAACGATCAGAACTCTGCCAAGATCAACATACTCCAAACTCAATCGATTCTAACGACATACGAAAATAGAAGTCTAGTTGATCGAAGAAAAACTTACTATAGAACGAAGCTCTCGCAGCCGTGATCGCTAATCTGCCTTCAGAATTAAATTCTAACGGACGGATCGAGCTCGGAAAGAAATCTGGAATCTTGGAAGAAGCTTGGAGCGTCTCTAATGGAGGAAGAGGCGTAGGGAAGAAGGAGAAATGAAGGAGGAGAGGCTTAAATATTTAATAAATCCACTATTTGCATTTAAGTCCCTCAAAAATCCAAAATTTGCAAAATAGACCCCGATCAATAAAAAGTCGGCTCTTGAACTCTGCAATCTCCTATTATCTCAATAAAGTAAATTAAGATAAAATCGGGGCGTTACAATTCTCCCCCTCTAAGAAAAGATTTCGTCCTCAAAATCAAACACGGTTCCAACACGAACCGTGTCTCTCGACTTACTCTTCCCAGTCCGTCAATCCAAAGTCGACTCATTCTCGTCAGCATAATATTCCTCTGCTCAGTCACAATCCGAATTATTTCTGGTTCCAATTCAAGGCATAACATCTAAGTTCGACTTGTCTGATCTTGCTGTCCGTCGTTCTGAGGATATCGAACTGAATAAGTTGTAATCAGACAACAAAACCTCATCGAAAACTATGCCAAAAGAACGAGTGCATCAAGGATCTCTGTCTAAACTGACAGACTTCGGCAAAACATGACATCTGACGACCTCTGACAAGATATCAATCCTCTAATCTTGACTGAAAGTCATTAAGTACAGAAAACGGTAGCAGATTCCAACCATCGGTCAATCGAAGTCAGATAGTAGATAAAATAAGAACAGCTCAAAACATCAGTTGTTGCATACAATTCCTCATATAAAGATTCGCAGTCAGAAATCTCAAACAATCTAATCCTCTTCCCTGTCTTCATAATCGGTTCCGATTGCGAAAACAACTACTCCAACTCTTAAGATTAGAAAAGATCACGGAAATCTCCTCATAAGACAATAGATAACAGATCTTCTAATCAATAAGATCGCTGCGAGCTCAAAGTCCAGATTCAGACATTGAGTCTCGAGCGTCTTCAGCTGTCTCGATGTCCAGACTATAGCGCGATTCCTCTGAATAAGAATAAATCCCAAAATCTCGATAAGAAGAGAGCGCTGATCGGCACAAATTCCATCATCAAATCATACAATCGAAGAAGACCATTCGAACCAAAAAGAATTCCGACATCGAAGAATAACATACAACTGCTTGGTACCACAATCTGCTATACGATTCTCAAAAGCTCTGAAAAATCAGTACAACTCTCATTCCAAAAAAATAAGATATCAACGATAAGAATTCCTAGTCTCCATTAATTCTTCTGAAAGATCCGGTTAATAGCAAGATTAACAGCACTACTGGAGTATTCGTCAATTCGAACGATTCAACAAAAGTTTAGAGGCACGTTAAATATAAAACAGATTCTTCAATAAGAAGGCAAGAGACTCGCCAGTATCTAACAGTCCAATAAGAATAGAAAACCAAAATCGAGCGTTACCTGATCTGTCATTATCGGGTGCAACCTAAGTCTGCGGATCCTCAGACAGAGCAAAGACTCGTGCCTGCTGTCTGGGAGGCTGGTTCGCATACTGATTACCTTCCTGTCTATTCTGCTGCTGAGGTTGGAAAGAGTGGACAGTAGGTGCTTGCTGCTGAGGCTGAGCTGTCTATCTCAAAGAACTTCCACTCTGAGCTTGCTCAAGGACACGCTGAGGACATGCTCTGGCAAAGTGTCCCGCCTGGTTACAGATATAGCAGCTTCCAAAAATACCTCTACACTGATCACTGGAGTGACGACCTCCGCAGTTGGCACAAGACATGCCTGACTGACCCGAACTCTGTCCCGATCCAAACTGTCTCGAGCCACTAGAGCTCGAAGAACTGGTTCTGTGCTTCTTAAACTGCTTCCCTTTCGGATGATAGTAATCCTTTCTATTACCTCCACTGCTACCACCCTCAGAACTCGGTGGTTGATTCTGAAATTGAAAGGACTGATTCTGGTAATATGATGGTTGGTTCTGGTATTGAGAAGGTTGTGCCTGGAACTGTCCTTGCTGCTGCTGAGGCACAAACTGTGACGACCCGATTCTAAATCTCTCAAATCATATAATAATCTATGAAACATAATTTAAGGCCAAGCATCTAAGCCAAAACCAAAAGAAAAGAAAAAAAAAAATTTTACAAAAAAATGGCCTGCGCGCGCGCGGGCATCACCCTCGCGCGTGCGCAGCTCAATGGGGCAGCGGCCCTATGGCTTGGCCTGCGTGCGCGCGAGCAAGGGCTCGCCCGTGCGCAGGCCAATCGGCCAGAAAATTTTGCTGCACACAGCTGCTGTCCAAATGCTGTCCTAGCTTCAATATATCAGCTTCAACAATTGCAAGAAATACTATACAAGTTCCAGCAAGCATGAGGCAAGGTAAGTGAATATATTAACAAGATCATAATCTTATCTTGTATCAAGAACAATACACAAGATCAAGGTGAATCCATAATCAATTATCAAACATCATAGACATAAACTCAAATTCAAAGTAAACACATAAAGATCAAATGTGATTACAAGTTTAAGTCTATCATCTATACAACTCTAACTTTAAACATAAGTTCAACAAGCAACCATTTAGACTAAAGTTCAAGTCCAAGTTATTATGCAATCATACTCGTTGAAACTACATAACATGACAACAACTTCACATCTATACCGAGCCATCACACTAATCCCTCATTCCCTTGTTCTTTAAGCTCGCTTTTGTCCTGTTCCACACCTGCCTATTGCCATGACACATACAACACAACAATAGCCGGATAACTCCGGTGAGAAATATATTTCTCAGTAAAAGCAACTAAACATGCATAACAAATCATATACCAAACTCATGATATAAAAATAAATACAATGCATGTCTTAAAACAAGGTTCTCTAACGAATTCTCTCATTTTATCGGTTGGGATCCCGAGAAGAAGATATCATAACTAACCACCGACTCTCCCGATTGAGGTGGGGCTACTTATCTTGCTTCTCTAGACTTTGAAGCCACTATATATGCACTTCAGACGCTAGGCTACATCAACCACCCAGGCCATACATATATATTCCTTCAAATCGTCTATTCGAACATTTCCGTTCATTTCAAAATCAAGGAATAAGTCTTGCAAGATGAATGCAACATATATCATCATAAAAGCATTCATTAACACCAAAGACTCATTCAACAATTCATAAAAGAGCATATAAAAGCAATTAAGCAACTAAGTATGTGATTTAGGGAACTCGATACAAACCATCTCGAGTTATAATCCCATTCAAGTAGTAGTCCACTTTTACCTTTCAAATGTGATGTTTATGGTGTCTTCTAACTGTCCAAAGCTGTACAATAAACCAATATAAGCCTTGACTCAAAATCTGCTCAAAACCATACAACTCTATTGTAGAATAACTTCAAACCTTGCTTCAATTCTCTACCGGTTCGAAGTCGATGTTCTCAAGCTCGATGGCTCTTGTTTATAAGCTGAAACCACAACATCATTGCCAAAGAACATCAGCTTAAGCTCATCTCAATAGCAGCTCAAGCATAAGATAGTAAAACACCTCAAATCAAAAGTTCGACGGCATATCGGTATAAATTCGGCAATCCCGAACGCAACTATAACAATTCTATAATAATATCAGCTGTATATCAATCCAAACTCAACATATCAGCAAACATATAAGTCGAATCATAGCTGGGAAATCATAAGAACTAATCCAACAATCCATTCTTCAACCCAACTTCAACATAACAAAGTATAGAAGCTCATCAACAACAATTCCATAAAAAGTTCTGATCTCTGTCAATTTCGAATTCTCAAATCATGATGAACTAAGAGAAAACTTACATCAAATTGAAGGTCTCGTTGCAAGGATTCCAGAACATCTTTCGGAATCGAAATCGGATATCCGGAACTCAAGATATGTGAATTGGAAGATGAAGAAAATTGTGAAGTTTTCCCCTGTTCTTTCTCTCGATTCTTTTGCTGAAGATTTGATGGAAAATACTGATATTACACGTGAATAATCAGAAATATAACAAGTGTCCAGCTCATTTTCAACTATTTGCATTTTGGCCCCTCAAGACTTCAATAATTGCAATTCAGTCCTCAATTTCTCTTTTTATTCAATTTCAATCCTAAATAATTTAAGAATATTAGAATTTAAATCAAAACTCCAAATATTCCCAAATTAAATATTCTCGGATCAAAATTAAATAATTCCGGGCGTTACAATTCTCCCCCACTAAGACACGATTTCGTCCTCGAAATCTCAAGTATGAGCAGCACATAATGTATATCAGATAACAGAAAACTAAAGGAGACTCACATCATTGAAACATCTCTGGAAATCGTTGCCTCATATCTGATTCCGTCTCCCAAGTTGCTTCTTCAATACCATGACGACTCCATTGGACTTTCACAAGTGAAATAGTCTTCGTTCGAAGTTGCTTCTCTTTTCGATCAAGAATCTGAATTGGCTTTTCGAAATAACTCAAAGTCTCGTCGAGTTCAGCCTCATCAGATTGAAGCACATGAGATTCATCAGCAAGATATTTTCGAAGCATCGATACATGAAAGACATCATGTATTCCAGTTAAAGCCGGAGGAAGAGCTAATCGATAGGCGAGATTGCCTATTTTCTCCAGAATTTCATACGGACCGATATATCGTGGAGACAACTTCCCTCGCTTGCCAAATCGTACAGTGCCTCTGAATGGAGAAATCTTCAAAAACACCATATTCCCCTGTTCAAAAGACAAAGGTCGGCGTCGAACATTGGCATACTTCGCTTGTCTGTCCTGAGCTGTCTTCATTCTTTTCTGAATAAGCTTCACTTGTTCAGTCATATCTCGAATCATATCTGGTCCAGTGTCAGGTACATCAGAAATATCATCCCAGTACAGAGGAGATCGACACTTTCTTCCATATAAAGCTTCAAACAGAGCCATTTCAATACTCGATTGATAGCTGTTATTGTACGAGAATTCACAAAGTGGTAGTGATTCTTGCCAACTAATGCCAAAATCAAGCACTACAGCTCTCAACATGTCCTCCAAGGTCTGAATGGTACGTTCAGACTGTTCGTCAGTCTGTGGATGATATGATGTGCTCAAATGTAGCTGAGTACCCAAAGCATTCTGTAAGCTGTGCCAGAAATGTGATGTAAACCGAGGATCACGATCTGATACAATAGATTTCGGCACTCCATGCAATCTGACAACTTCTCGGACATAAATATCTGCCATATGGTCGTGTCTATACGTCATGCGATAAGGAATGAAACACGCTGATTTCGTCAATCTATCGATAATCACCCAGATAGCATCGCAACCTCTAGAAGATCGAGGTAATCTCGTCACGAAGTCCATGGAAATATGATCTCATTTCCATTCAGGCACGGACAAAATCTGTAACAAACCAGGCGGTTTCTTCCTCTCAGCTTTCACCTGTTGGCAATTCAGACATCGAGCTACAAAATCAGTGATATCTGTCTTTATTTGCTTCCACCAATAATGAGCTTTCAGATCATTGTACATCTTCCTACCACCAGGATGAATACTATAACGACTACAATGCACCTCTTTCAGTAGTTGTTGTCGCACATCAGAAATATCAGGCACTACAAGGCGATTGTTTACATACAAAAGATCATCTTGAACCTGGTATTCAGATACATGCCCTGATCGAACTTTCTCAATCGAATTCTGCACATTCTGATCAAGTTTCTGAGCCTCTTTAATTCTCAAAAGTAACTCTGGTTCAACTTGAATTTGATAAAGTCGCAGAGGTTGATAATTCATATCAAATACTAATCTCGAAAAACAACAGTCTTCAATCAAATGGGATACACCAATCGTCGATAGAGATAAGGAACATACCTTTCGACTCAATGCATTAGCTGCTGCATTCGATTTTCCCGGATAGTATTTAATTTCACAATCAAAATCTTTAAGCAAGTCAAGCCATCTCCGTTGTCTCATATTCAGTTCTGACTGTGAAAACAAATATTTCAGACTCTTGTGATCAGAATAAATCTCAAACTGTTCCCCATACAAATAATGTCGCCAAATCTTCAAAGAAAATACGATGGCGGCCAATTCAAGATCATGAATCGGATATCTGGTCTCGTGAGGCTTTAACTGTCTCGAGGCATAAGCAATCACATGCCCTCGCTGCATCAAAACACACCCCAAACCTCGATGAGATGCATCACAGTAAACAGTGAAACCACCAGTACCTGAAGGAATCGTCAAGACTGGTGCACTGGTCAATCGCTTCTTTAACTCAATAAAACTGGATTCACAGGCTTCAGACCAGATAAATGGAGCATTCTTCTGAGTTAACTGAGTAATCGGCTTCGCAATACTAGAAAAATATTTAATGAACCGGCGATAATACCCAGCCAAACCCATGAAACTACGTATCTTAGGAACAGATGTTGGTCTCGACCAACTGATCACTGCCTCGACTTTACTTGGATCAACAGCTATACCATCTCCAGATATGATATGTCCAAGAAATACAACCTGTTTCAACCAAAACTCACATTTTGACAGTTTAGCATACAGTTTCTCAGATCTCAGAGTCTTCAACACAGTTCTCAAATGCTCAGAATGATCAATCAGATTCTTCGAATATATTAGAATATCATCAATAAAAATAATCACGAAGTCATCGAGATATTTCTGAAACACACGGTTCATCAAAGCCATAAATACAGCTGGAGCATTTGTCAAATCAAACGGCATAACTATAAACTCATAGTGGCCATACCTGGTTCTGAAAGCAGTTTTCGGAATATCAGAATCCCTAACTCTCAGCTGATGGTATCCAGATCTCAGATCAATCTTGGAATACACAGAAGAACCCTGCAACTGATCAAATAAATCATCAATACGAGGCAAAGGGTATTTGTTCTTTACAGTTGCCTTGTTCAGTTGCCGATAGTCGATGCACAATTTCATTGCACCGTCTTTCTTTTGAACAAATAATACTGGAGCTCCCCAAGGAGAAACACTGGGTCGAATGTATCCCTTGGCCAGTAAATCTTCCAACTGATCTTTCAACTCTTTCAATTCCACTGGTGCCATTCGATAAGGTGCTTTCAAAATCGGTGTAGTACCTGGCATCAGTTCTATGTTGAAATCAATCTCACGATACGGAGGTAGTCCTGGAATTTCATCGGGGAAAACATCCGCAAATTCACTAACCACTGGCAAATCAGCCAGGTTCGGGCTAGTTTTCAAAATATCAACTGCATAAACAATAAATCCCTCCGCTCCTTTCTGCAAAAGTCGGGTCATAGATAATACAAAAATCAGAGGAATCTTAGCACGAGAACCCTTACCATTGAATTTCCATTCTCCTGCCATCTCAGGTCTGAATCTCACTATCTTCTGGAAACAGTCTACGGTAGCTCTGTACTTGTTTAGCATATCAATCTCGATAATGCAATCAAAATCAGACAAACCAAGTACAAAACAATCTATCTCTATCTCATTACCATCATACTGTAACAAACAATTCTTAACTGTCTGAATAGATATAAGACCTTTCCCCAAAGGAGAAGAAACGGATACTATAGCAGGTAATGTTTCAACAGGCAAAGCATGTAATGAAGCAAATCGTGCAGAGATAAACGTATGGGATGCACCTGTATCTAAATACATATGTAGTATAACCACAAATAGAACAGTTACCTGCAATCACATTATCTGGTGCTCCTTGTGCTTGTTCCTCTGTCAGTGCAAAGACATGATCCTGTTGTCTCTGTGGCTGACTGCCTGTCTGACTTCCTCCTGGCCTTGGCTGTTGCTGTGGATGTGGTGGTTGAAAGGAATGAACAGAAGAGGCTTGCCTCACAGGTTGAGCCACTGATCGTGATGACTCTGCACCTCGTGACTGTCCAGAACCTCTCTGAGGACACACCCTCGCAAAATGGCCAGTCTGATGGAATATATGGCACCTCCCAGATACACCTTGGCACTGATCGGTTGGATGTCCTCCACCACAACTGTTACAAAACATTCCAGACTTCGGTTTTGTGCCACTAGAACTCGAAGAACTGCTTCCTGACTTCTTAAACTGTTTTCCTCGAGCCTGCAAATATCCTTTCTTACCACTGCTGCTGCCACCACTTTCAAATCGAGGAGATTGTTGTGGAGTCTGTGCTGGGGGTTGTGACTGTCTCGGAGGCTGAGCAGTATACGAAGCTCCTCGCTGCTGTATCAAGCCAGCTTCTGCTCCCTTGGCATTGTTCAGTGCTTCTGCAAAAGTATTTGGTCGCTTTGTATTCACCAAAGTAAATACTTCTGGAGTCAGTCCATTAATGAATTGATCAGCCATTGCCTCGTCACTATCAGCAACATGTGGAGCAAAACGTAGTAAGGTAGAGAACTTTGCTGCATACTCTTCAATATTTAAATTTCCCTGTTTCAGGTTAGCAAATTCTGCACCTTTATCTTTGCGGTAAGACACTAGAAAGAAGCGTTGGTAAAACTCTGTTTTGAAGACATTCCAAGTAAGAACAGTCCCTCTACGCTCCAGAGATTTCTTTGTTGTGAACCACCAGCTTTTCGCAACCTCATGCAACTGATGTCCAATGAGTCTGACTCTCCGCTCATCCCCATAGTCAATTGAATCAAACAACATTTCCATGTCATCAAGCCATCCTTCACATTCGATTGCATTCTCGGTACCTTTCAGGGTTGGCGGCTTGTAGGATTGAAATCTTTTCAGTAATGTTTCCATCGGAGTAGCAGTCATATCTGTCATATCTCGAGAAATACTTCCCTGTTCATTACTCGGAACTGCAGCTTGAGGTACTATGGGTGTTACCACTGTCTGTTCCTGCAGAGGAGTATGAACTGTCTGCTCTGGCATAGGAGTAGGAACATGGGGTTTAAGAGGAGGTCGTCCTGGTCGTAGAGACATATCTGATTATCAAAATGGTTAGGATACCAAATTATCAAATCTATCTCAGTCCTCCTCTGATCATCTTACCTCTGATCAAAACTTGGTTCTTATTCAATCTTAAATAAATAATCAAGGTCTTCAGATAACACATGCTTCCAATCAATTCAGATAATCAGGTAGCATGTCATAAATCATCAGCACACATGCCTCTAATCGTTTCCGATATTCCAGTAAGCATGCATCTTTAATCATCGTAAATCATACTTTCAAATAAAATAAATACAATAAAATGTAATCAAATACTTGAAAGTAAACCATGCTAACATTTACAACATGTAGTTCAATCATGTAATTAAATCCTAGCATCATAAAATAAATAAGCAAGGAAGATGACTCGATCTACCCCACTCACTGTCTAACTTAGTCCAGAATTTTCTTGCTTTGATACCACCTGTTGTGACGACCCGATTCTAAATCTCTCAAATCATATAATAATCTATGAAACATAATTTAAGGCCAAGCATCTAAGCCAAAACCAAAAGAAAAGAAAAAAAAAATTTTTTACAAAAAAATGGGCGCGGGCATCACCCTCGCGCGTGCGCAGCTCAATGGGGCAACGGCCCTATGGCTTGGCCTGCACGCGCGCGAGCAAGGGCTCGCCCGTGCGCAGGCCAATCGGCCAGAAAATTTTGCTGCACACAGCTGCTGTCCAAATGTTGTCCTAGCTTCAATATATCAGCTTCAACAATTGCAAGAAATACTATACAAGTTCCAACAAGCATGAGGCAAGGTAAGTGAATATATTAACAAGATCATAATCTTATCTTGTATCAAGAACAATACACAAGATCAAGGTGAATCCATAATCAATTATCAAACATCATAGACATAAACTCAAATTCAAAGTAAACACATAAAGATCAAATGTGATTACAAGTTTAATTCTATCATCTATACAACTCTAACTTTAAACATAAGTTCAACAAGCAACCATTTAGACTAAAGTTCAAGTCCAAGTTATTATACAATCATACTCGTTGAAACTAACATAACATGGCAGCAACTTCACATCTATACCGAGCCATCACACTAATCCCTCATTCCCTTGTTCTTCAAGCTCGCTTTTGTCCTGTTCCACACCCGCCTATTGCCATGACACATACAACACAACAATAGCTGGATAACTCCGGTGAGAAATATATTTCTCAGTAAAAGCAACTAAACATGCATAACAAATCATATACCAAACTCATGATATAAAAATAAATACAATGCATGTCTTAAAACAAGGTTCTCTAACGAATTCTCTCATTTCATCGGTTGGGATCCCAAGAAGAAGATATCATAACTAACCACCGACTCTCCCGATCGAGGTGGGGCTACTTATCTTGCTTCTCTAGACTTTGAAGCCACTATATATGCACTTCAGACGCTAGGCTACATCAACCACCCAGGCCATACATATATATTCCTTCAAATCATCTATTCGAATATTTCCGTTCATTTCAAAATCAAGGAATAAGTCTTGCAAGATGAATGCAACATATATCATCATAAAAGCATTCATTAACACCAAAGACTCATTCAACAATTCATAGAAGAGCATATAAAAGCAATTAAGCAACTAAGTATGTGATTTAGGGAACTCGATACAAACCATCTCGAGTTATAATCCCATTCAAGTAGTAGTCCACTTTTACCTTTCAAATGTGATGTTTATGGTGTCTTATAACTGTCCAAAGCTGTACAATAAACCAATATAAGCCTTGACTCAAAATCTGCTCAAAACCATACAACTCTATTGTAGAATAGCTTCAAACCTTGCTTCAATTCTCTACCGGTTCGAAGTCGATGTTCTCAAGCTCGATGGCTCTTGTTTATAAGCTGAAACCACAACATCATTGCCAAAGAACATCAGCTTAAGCTCATCTCAATAGCAGCTCAAGCATAAGATAGTAAAACACCTCAAATCAAAAGTTCGACGGCATATCGATATAAACTCGGCAATCCCGAACGCAACTATAACAATTCTATAATCATATCAGCTGTATATCAATCCAAACTCAACATATCAGCAAACATATAAGTCGAATCATAGCTGGGAAATCATAAGAACTAATCCAACAATCCATTCTTCAACCCAACTTCAACATAACAAAGTATAGAAGCTCGTCAACAACAATTCCATACAAAGTTCTGATCTCTGTCAATTTCGAATTCTCAAATCATGATGAACTAAGAGAAAACTTACATCAAATCGAAGGTCTCGTTGCAAGGATTCCAGAACATCTTTCGGAATCAAAATCGGATATCCGAAACTCAAGATATGTGAATTGGAAGATGAAGAAAATTGTGAAGTTTTCCCCTGTTCTTTCTCTCGATTCTTTTGCTGAAGATTTGATGGAAAATACTGATATTACACGTGAATAATCAGAAATATAACAAGTGTCCAGCTCATTTTCAACTATTTGCATTTTGGCCCCTCAAGACTTCAATAATTGCAATTCAGTCCTCAATTTCTCCTTTCATTCAATTTCAATCCTAAATAATTTAAGAATATTAGAATTTAAATAAAAAACTTAAAATATTCCCAAATTAAATATTCTCAGATCAAAATTAAATAATTTCGGGCGTTACACAAACTGACCTCCTCTCTGTCTCCACAAACCTGCTTCAGCTCCTTTTGCGTGATTCATGGCATCCGCAAAATTATCTGGCCTAGCAGTGTTTACCAGCATGAAGATATCAGGGTTCAGACCATTAATGAACTGGTCGGCTTTAGCTTCTTCATTGTCAGCGATATGCGGTGCAAAACGCAACAGACTATCGAATTTGGCAACATACTCTTCAATGTTCAAGTTCCCTTGCCTCAGATTAGCAAACTCTGCTCCCTTGTCCTTTCGGTACGAAACAGGAAAAAACCGCTTATAAAACTCAGACTTAAATAGATTCCAGTTAATAGCTGTACCTCGGTTCTCCATGGATCTCTTCGTCGTGATCCACCAATTTTTTGCCACACCACGAAGCTGATGAATGACCAACCTGGTTCTGCGGTCATCAGAATAGTCAAGGGAATTGAACAACTGATCAACGTCTTCCAACCAACTCTCACAGTCAACTGGATTTTCTGTACCCAACAACAAGGGCCGATTAAACGACTGAAACCTCTTCAGCAAGGTTTCCATCGGCGTCGCTGTAGCATCCAACTGATCAACTTTAGTACTAGCTTGTTCAGTCGCAGGAGTAACTGGCGGTGGGTTCCTGTTAATAACTCGTCGAGGACCCATCTGATAATCAAAGGTTAGGACACAAGATATCTCAATCGCTGCAATCGGTGTCCTTAGAACCTCTCAGAATTCCAGATACAGGTGAAATGCAGTTCATATCTCAAATAATTCATGCTTTACAATTCAAATCATAAAATCATGTAATTCAAATAATTCTCAATTAATAAAGCATGCTCGCATGGTATTTAAACAAATCAATTTAAATAACTCAATCACATGCGAGAATTCAATTCATGCGGACTCGATCTACCCCGCTCACTTCTAAATTCAGTCCAAGAATCTTATCGCTCTGATACCACTTAATGTGAGACCTCAGTTCTAAACATCTAATCTCGGGATATACAATAATTAAACAAACAAGACCCAAGATTAAAAGCAAAGGAATTTTTTTTTTAAAAGGTGCTCGCTCGATCGGTAAAACATTACCGATCGAGCGGGCCATCTTAACCAAGTCTCTGCTGAAACTTAACAAAGGCCCCCGCTCGATCGGTAAAATCTTACCGATCGAGCGGACACAAAATGCCCGACTTACTGCCTCAGTTCAGGGGTGCTCGCTCGGTCGGTAAGATTCAACCGATCGAGCGGCACAATCTGCAGAAAAGAAAAACAGAGTGCTCGACTCTATTCAACTCCATATCTTCAAAACTAAATCCATTCAACATGCATAAATCATCCCAACATCATGCATAATCCAATACAAGGTAGTTCTAGAGTTATACAATTTTCAACTAGTAGAACATGCTTTCGTCTAGCTTATTCAATACAAAACATAACGAGTACGAATCCAATCTAAGTTCGATTACAAAAACAACTTCTAAAAATGCCATGGCCTCACTCTATCAACTCGACCACCTATCCATGCGATCTCTGACTCGGTCCTGCCCCACCTGTTGCCAAGCACACATACAAAGACAAGACAACAGCCGCATAATCCGGTGAGAATAATATTCCCAGTAAAAGAGACTAGCATGCAATATCAAATAAGCATCTCAAAATGAAATACATCGGCTTCAAGATACTCAAATATCAACCATGCAAATTCAAGACAAATCAAAATGAAATGCATGTCTTTAAAACTCTGGGATTATCAAGTCCAGATAATCAAAAGGTAATCAGCTCTTCTCTTCCTCTATTGGGATCCCGAGGATGAACTATCACACAAAATCGCACCGACCCTCCACTCGGGGTGGATAGTGTATAATTCAATCCTCTAGACTCTGAAGCAACTATATAGAGTTAAGTCGGTCATTGAAGTAAATCGCCTGTCAATGCCCCCTACTATAGTTCTCAGAACGTCTAAATCAAAATGAAATAAATTCATTGGCTCAATATGAATGCAATGCAAATCATAACTCATTCAAGTAAATCAAATAACATGCAAATATGTGATTTTTCCGGAACACTCGAATCAATTCGGATTCGAGTCACTCGTTCCATTCCAGTCTAAGTCATCTTATACCTTTTCTCAAACGTCGATGCTCCAAACCTGAAACAACAACAATTCATCAATCAAGATTCAATCAAACTTCCTCAATCGATAATAAGAAATCGATACTATACCGGCTACAATCTTCAAGCTGTACAAAGCTGCAATCTCGCAACTCCACAGGCCTCAAATCAATCTGTACGGAGGCAAGAGAAGATCAACAAAGTCGATCAAACTCAATAGCCAAATATCATCAATTCAAAACGGTTCAAAACCCCAATTTCAAATCGGCGGCATAACGGCTATATCCTGATAAACCGGGAACGCAGACAGCATAATATCAATCCAAACAACTCATATCAATCAACATTCAACCATAACAATCCAATTCCAACAAATCATAAAAACTCAACTTTCGAAAATCCCTTCAAAAATCATAACAAATCCAAACGACGCTCTATTTCGAAACCGACAGAGAATAAACGATCAGAACTCTACCAAGATCAACATAATCCAAACTCAATCGATTCTAACAAAATCCAAAAATAGAAGTCTAGTTGATCGAAGAAAAACTTACTATAGAACGAAGCTCTCGCAACCATGATCGCTAATCTGCCTTCAGAATTAAATTTTAACGGACAGATCGAGCTCGGGAAGAAATCTGGAAGTTTGGAAAAAGCTTGGAGCATCTCTAATGGAGGAAGAGGCGTAGGGAAGAAGGAGAAATGAAGGAGGAGAGGCTTAAATATCTAATAAATCCACTATTTGCATTTAAGTCCCTCAAAAATCCAAAATTTTCAAAATAGACCCCGATCAATAAAAAGTCGGCTCTTGAACTCTGCAATCTCCTATTATCTCAATAAAGTAAATTAATATAAAATCGGGGCGTTACATATACAGTTTCCTAAAAGATTGAAACACCAAAATACTTTGATTTTTATTTGTTTGTAGATGGAATAAACATATTTTTTCAACAAAAAATATTATGTTTTTTATTTTGTGTAAGGATCTATTGAGCTAAATAATTATATTTTGGGTTCATAAATATAACAAAATATCAGATATTTATGGGATGCTCTTGCAATTGACGAAAGAATATTTGTACACGTGTTGGAGATGGATAAACCGGTTATAGTTTTTTGTAACTTAAAGTTACAGGGTTTGAAGGTAAATTTTTTAATTTTTTATAAATAAATCTTTACAAAATTTATTCATTAGCATTACTCACTACTTCTCCTTATGACTAATAATAAAAAAAGGTTCAGCTCAAAACAATGACGTTCGCAAAATTTGTGTAAGGACTTATTGAGCTAAATTGAGTTCATAATTATATATTAGAAATATCAGAGTTCCAAACGTTACTAAAATATATATTTGAATAAAATACACACTAGTGTTAAAATAAATTAATTCAAATTGAGTTAAGTTTTAATCCAAAATAATAAATAAAAAACACACCAACACACTCATACCATACACTACAAGGAAAAAAGCTAAAGACAACAGTTAAAAACCGTTGTTGTAGGTAGTTTTAAACTGTTGTAGAAGGCCCTATTGTTGAAAGAGCAACTTGGAAATAAGTACCCAAGCCAAACAAAAGTTTGAGTTTAGTACCTAGACATGTTTTTTCCGAAAATGCCCTTGTCTTAACTTTAAGCATTATTAATTCCGTGATTATCAAGTGTGGAGTCAGATTCAGAATCTGATCCACTTGATTCATCAAGGTAATAAATATTTTCATGTTCTGATGAACATTCAATTGTTTCAACGGGATAAAATTCAATAGTGTATAATTTTTCTAAAAGTTTAACTTTGTTTTTCTTTTCATTTCATTTTGGACATTCATTTGCATAATGACCTTCTTCATTGCACAACCAACATGTGCAATTATTTCCTTTACCTTTTAGGCAATGTGGTTTTTTATTATCAAACTTTTTATAAAATTTTATTCTATAAGGTTTTCTGAAGAAATTCCTATTAAATTTATTTTTCTTATAGGAAATAAATTCCCTATTAAAAGATTTATAAGGTTTATTATATTTATTCTGTTTCTGTCGTTTTAAATGTTTATGTGACATGTTTGTTTTACAACCATATTTTTTACTGTGAATTTCATTTTGTCACAACAAAGTTTATTGTTTTGTTTGTAAGATTTGGATATTCTTTTATTTACTTTTACTTCATGACATCTCTTTGTTATTATATTTTTGATAAATTTAATAGATCCTCCCAAGGTTTTGGCATAAGGGATAGTTAAAAATTCATCTTTACTATTTATTGGTATATTAGGTATTTTATTAAAAATACTTAATTTATAATGTTCTTTTTTATCAGCATCTATTAACTGATAATAATTTGTTTCGTAATCATAGATAAATTCCAGGCTGCGGAATTCTTAATTCTTATGGACTTCTTATTCATCGATTTACAGATCTGATTCATTTGTAACAGATAAATGATTTAATTCCAATTTGGTTTCATTCATTAATTACTATTACAAATTTTAATTGATAAATTGATTTGAATATGGTTAAATCAAAATTATTTATATGGTATTCATGAAATGTATCATATTCATGATCATCATCTGTTTCAAACCAGTTTTTTTATTATTAATCTTCCATTTCTTATAAAGGATGATGACATGATTAATATATCTTAAATATTTCTTTCATCATCAATTTGATCATATATTTCATTTATACTATGTTCACCAAATCGAACAATTATATAAGTTTCTATAATGAATAATCGTTGATTTATTGTATTCATTTCGTTATAGATCTGAATGTAGAGTGGATCTGTATTTTCTAGATTTTGAATTTTATTTCTCAAATCTCGAAACTTTTTATTTAACATGAGTACTTATTGCTTCAGAGTCATTCCAGACATGATAGAGTTTTGAATAATTTTAAATTAAGGGCAGCAGAAGGTTAAGTAAGGTTATCTTAATTGATTGATTCTTAGTTTTGAGCAGAGGCCAAATCTTTGCTTTCCCTTAAAGATCCCCTGATCAAATGGTACTTGCCTTTCAGATTTCCAGGTTTACTCTAACCATGAATATTCAATTATCAGCTTCCGGCCTTCTTACTCGTTTTGCTCTGTTTGTTTAGTTATTGGCCATAAGGCTTAATTTGTTTCTGATTTTTATATTTCTTAGTTTCTGATAGTTTTCATACGTCTTGTATGAACCAGATTGTAAAAAACTTAAGAAGAGAGAGATATACTCAAACTTCACTTGTTATTTCAAAATACAGACTTCTCCTTAAATAGGCGTGGAAAAACGCTTAAAGACAAGACTTCATGGAGGGACCACTCTGACACTACATAATTAAAATACAACATTATTGAAGAAAGTTCATTTATCGTCTGAATGGACGCCTTTACACGTGGTGTGGTCCAAGATTTGTAATTTTCTTACATTGATTCGCTGTCTGTATCACTAGTGGATTCAGACCACTTCTTTATTATTTTCTCTTCTTTGACAGCTGTTTTTTCTGTCTTTTCTTCTGTCTCTGGGCAATGTCCACATTTGTGAGTGGAAATTATTGTACCTAATCTTTTGCATAGCATCTGTTGTGTTTCTCTGGTCATGTTAACTCTTGCTTCATAGATCGAAGTTTCGAATTGAGCTAACATGGCTTGATCTTTCTTTTGGATTGTCTCCTTGTGTCCAGTGGTTAATAAAATTTTACTAGTTGCAAAATTTATTTTAACATTTGAATTTCCATCAATATTTCATGTCTTTGAGATCATGTCAATTAATGTCTTTATTCTTATCTCAGGAAGTGTTGAGATATACATGACTGATTTCTCTTCATTTGATCCTTCGAATAAGAATTTCTTTTTATTTTTCCGACACTGGATGTATACCATTGGTTGGTAGAATTTATCACTATCCTAATCTGGAAGAGTTGAATGAATTTTTAGTGTTAATACTGGATCGTCTTTAAAGACTGCTTTCTTTAATTGAACGATACTATTTCTCAGTTGATATGGAAATAGTTCTATCTCTTGATTGTTGAGACTGACTTCTAATCCACTTAATAATCAATTTGAAAAGAATCTTGTGACTTCATGCGCTGGAGCACCTTGTAGTGTTCTTGCTCTTGACATGCTTTGTGTGTCACAAGTTTGTAGCCAAGATCTTGCACATGGTTTGGCTATTCTCAAATAGTTTAATATTTCAAAGAACTCGGTCTTGAGTTTTTCTGGAAAATTTGTTTTTTCAAAAATTGGTTTTTTGTGGTCGCAGATTGACCATCTTTCTTTCTTTTATTTCAAGGGCATTTTCAAACGTCCTTTCTTCTTTTCCATTTTTCTCGGTGTTGGCTGTGACCACTGGTTTTTTTTTCTTTTCTTTTTCTTTGTTGTCAGTGTTGGTTGTGACCACTGACTGTTTCTCATTCATCTTCATTATTTTGTCAAATGGATTTGCTATCTTGATTGGCGTTCTTGGTGAGGATGATGATGATGATGATGATGTCATTTTTTCTTTTATCCTCTGAATTTTTCCATTTATATTCTTTTTCCTTTGTTGAAGAATCTGAATTTCTTCATCTATGTCAATCAATTTTTCTTCTAATTGATTTAATTGTTCCATCCTGCACAAGAATATATATATATATATATATATATATATATATATATATATATATATATATATATATATATATATAATGGTTAGAATTTTAACTCTTTTCGTGAGTAATTAGGATAGTTTTATTATGCGTATCATTGCATTTATGAATTCTTTTGCAAGAATTGAAACAATATTCATAAATGAGATTGATTGTTTTACTCATAAACTAATTCATGTTTCTGAATATAATCTCATTTCATCAATTTATATTCTCCATGCTTTCTGAGGCATGTTCGGATGACTTGAAGCCATAAAATAATTCATGTTTCTGAATATAAATATCATTTTATCAATTTATATTTCCCATGATTTCTAAGGCATGTTCGGATGACTCGCAGTCATTTTCTGGATCACTTAGGATCTCTTTTGTTATTCTGTTACTACGGATAGTATAATTTGGATGAAGTTCTCTGGTTAATGCGTCGGGTAATGAATTATCCGTTCCTTTGACATGCTGGATCTCGAACTGATAATGATTCAATTCTAATTGCCATCTAATTAGCCTTGCTGCATTTCTCCCTGCATTTCTTGATATTTTCCTTGTCTTGAAATATGTTAAATTCATATTATATGTTCTTACTAAAAACGGCTTAGAAATAAGATAAATTTCATAAGTTCTAATTGTGAATATTAAAGCTAATAATTCTTTTTCATTTGAGTGATAATTTAGTTATGCTCCTTGAAAAGTTCCTGATGTGTAATTACATAATTCTTCATTATTCCTGGTAGTTGTTTTAGTAAGTTCTTCTAAATTTCTTTCTCCTGTATAAACTTTTAAACATGCTCCACAGTATTCATCTGAAGCGTCTGTTTCAATTATTATGTCTTTATTTGAAGGAAAATATAACTCAGGAATATTACTAATTATTTTCTTTTTAATAGTGTCAATATAATTAGTATCTTCTTTAAATCATTTCCACTTATATTCCTGTTTAAGTTTTGCCTGAAGAGGTTTTCTGATTTCTGCAAGTTTCTTAATGTAATTTCCAGAATAAGTTAATAATCCTAGAAATCTTCTTAATTGATCTTTATCTTTGATTTCACTAGGAAAATCATGAATTTTCTTAAGTATATGTTGTTGTAAACAATGTTTTTCATCTTCTATTTGTAATCCTAAATAATTTATTTTTGTTTTAAACAATTGTGCTTTCTTTTCAGAAAGTATAATTCCATCTTTATGACAAATATCTAATACTGTCATGAGGTCTTTATAATGTTGATCTAGCGTTTTTGAATAAATTAATATGTCATCTATATAAACACAACAAAAATCTACATATGTTTTACAAGATTCATCCATATATCTTTGAAAAATACCTGGTGCTTGTTTAAGTCCGAAAGATAATACAATCCATTGGTATTGTCCTTTTGGACAACTGAATGCTGTAAGTAATTGTGTTTGTGATTCTAGCTGAATTTGCCAGAATCCTGATTTACAATCTAAACTGGAGAAATATTTCATTTCTCCTATATAAGTTAGTAAATCATTCTTGTTTGGGATATAATAACCATCCATAATTGTTGCTTTATTCATTTTTCGATAATCAATTACCATTCTTTTCTTATCAGTATCTTTCTTACTGACATAAGGCTGGTGAAGAGTGTGAACTCTTGCTTGGGATAATTATCTTAAGTTTTAGTAATTCTTGAACCTCTTTTTCGAATATTTTTACATCATCCATGTTGCATCTTCTTGGTGCTTCACAGATTGTGATATTAGGGTCTTTGAGTTTTATTGAAGCAATGAATTGTTTTCTTTTCTTAATTTTGTCCTGAGGATTTTCAGAACAAATATCATGAAATTTCTTCATGATTTCTTTTTCAGGATCAATTGTTAATATATTTTCTATTTTAATTCTATTGGATTTGTATTTCGTTTATGAAAATTCTTTGTAAATCCTTCATTTTCTACACGAAATGCAATTCGTATTTTAGGAATGTAAATAATTGATGGTCCTTTGTTTAAAGTTATGTGATTTTCAAATTGTGTAAAAGGAAGATATTGTCTTAAAAAGTTATTTCCTATTGTAATATCCATTTCTGATTCTATTTGGTATATTATTGGTATTACAAATTTTGTTTCCTCAATTTCAATTTTTAATTTTTCTGCTACTTTATCTAGCAAAATAATTGATCCATCTTCTATTCGAACTTTTAATCCTTTATCATATTTCTTCCAATAATGATTGGGAAGTATATGTTTGCTTCCTAAACGCATACTTGCTCCTGTATCAACATAAGCATGTATATGATATGGTTTATGTTCTTTAATTTTAATTTGAATTTTTATATAAATACTATTTGGATTAGTTTTGTTTTTAGTTTCCATTCTCGCATTTTTTTAGTAGTTTATAAGGAGGGTAATAGATAAGGGTAGAAATGACAGTAGAAAATAAGTTTTAATGGAGTAGGTATTGAAATGTAAGTTGAAAATGGGTTTAGGTATTTATTTATAATTAACCCTTGTTAAAAGGTATGCTCAAATACAATAGTTAAAAACTGTTGTCTATTCCATCAAAGACAGCAGTTTTACAATAGTGAAAAGCCGTTGTCTTTTTCTCCAAAGACAAGAGTCTTTATATGCATATATGTAAACATTGAAATTTAAAAAGTTAACTATTTTATTAACATTATAAAGACTAAAAACTATAACAAATTATTTATGGGATGATCTTGCAATTAACATATTAATGTTTTACGAGAGATGAAGATGGATAAATCGGTTATGACTTTCTATAACTTAAAAATACATGTTTTGAAAGTAAATTTTTAAATTTTTTGTAAATTAATATAATATTTTAAAAAATAGTTTTTAACATTACTCACTACTTATTCCTATGATTAATAATAGGAAAAGTTCAGCTCAAAACAACAATGACGTTCACAAACCCGTTTTGCATCTAAAAAAACAACAAATATATGGTATGAATATCTTCAATTGTTTTTAAAAAAACTATAAGATTGATATTATTATTTTTTTAATTATTGAAGTTTGTAAATGTATCTATATTAATTAATCTACTACGGGCTAAGTAATAAATTCGAAAAAAGAAGTCTACGAGAATTATGGATGACACGTCTCACATCAAATTAAAGATTATGAACAAATTTTACCTTGATGCAAATTCTCAATCAGATGAATAATCTACAAAATGTACAATATTATTTATTATTTCAATTTATTTTTATCATTTCACGAGAATTTTTTTTTAATATTTTATCATTGAAACAAATATTTTATAAATTACATTAATTTATAGAACATCATGAGATAGGAAATTACAAAATCAAGATTTAATTTGATTTAAATATATTAATTATTAACAAATATATAATAAATTATATTGTTTCAAGACATACATACATGAGATCAAGAAAATAAGGCAAATCCATGACATGAAGCATGTAGTAATTGCTCAAGATCAATCATCAAAACAATGAAAAACCCGAGCTGTAATAACTGGATAAGATTCAGTATTAATATTGTGTCAATGTAAAACTACACTTAAATATTATATTTATAAGCTTACATTATTAGTTATCAAATGTCTTATCTTAAACGGTTAATATAAATATAGAACAACGATGATCATAAATGATGACACTAAAACTACAACAGTTACATTGTTCGAAAATATTGCAAATATTTTATTGGTTGCAGCGTTGAATATTATATCGATTTGATCCATCATCAAGGTATATAAATAATTTTTTTTTAAAACTACTATGATTAGAAATTATTAATAAAATCTGCTTTATATATATAGGACGACAACACTTCAATACCACAAGTATTTAGTACACCAAATAAATAATAATATGTATTTACTCTCAACATAGAAAAAATGGTTGAAATAAAAGATAGAATGTTAACATTTGTAATTAAAGACATTCAAATCAATCAAATTAAAAATTTCAGCAACAAAATCATTGTAAGTAAAAAGAGATTAGTAGATTTCAAAAAATAAGAAATAAAGAAAAAAAAAAGGATGTCCAACAAATACATTGATCGTTAAAGATATTGACATACAAGTACGTAATAAAATACAGTTAGGATTGTAAGTAAATATTTTTAGCACAAAAAAAAAATCGTCTAACAAAATAATAAAATAATAACGATTGAAAATGCAAATGGTTGATGGAGATAACATCACAAAAATTGTTATTAAAAATGATGATAATATTGATTCTTTCATAGAGAATAAAAAACGCATGGTAAAAAAAACTCGTGAAAGAGAGAAAAATTCAAAATATAAAAGAAAAAAATATTTGACACCATAATTTAAATTAAGGGTTAAAAGTTATTATATATATAATCAACACATAAAATAGGAAATTACAAAATCGATAATTAATTTAATTTAATTAACGTATCTCACTTATTAACAAATAAAAATAAATCATATTGCTTCAAGACACACATACTTGAGATAGAAAATAAGACGAATTCATGGTATGAAGCATAATATAATCGTTCAAGATTAATCAACAAAACAATTAAAAAACCCGAACTATAATAATTGCATAAGTTTCAATATCAAAATACTATTATAAACGTGTTGGATGATATAGGAAAAAATAGCAAATTAGTCATGTATATTGGCATGTTTTTGGTTTTGGTCCGGTATGTTGTCATGTTTGGAAAATGGTACAATAACTTGTCTTTGTTTTGGATTATAGTCCCGTATGTTGTCATGTTTGGGAAAAAGTACACTAACTTGGTTTTTTTTTTTTTTTTTTGGATTTTGGTCTTGTATGTTGTCATGTTTGGGAAAATAATATAACAACTTGGCCTTTTTGTGGGTTGTGGTCCTATATGTTGTCATATTCGGGAAAAAAATGTACAATAACTTGATTTTTTTATTTTATTCTGCGTCGTTGAAACTCGAGGTAGCTATCAGATTTTGCTTAGTTGACATAAGATTTCACTTACATGACACCTATTAATTATCATATGACATAATTTGGGTTCCAATTAAGCAAAATTAATTATAAAAAACTATGAAGGAAAAAACAGAACAAAAAGACCTAAACCAATATATAAACAAAAAATACGTGAATCATGTACCCCAAACAAATCTTTGCACAAACAAAAATCTAATTGAAGCGATTGAGTCCAAATCGCTACCCCTCTTAAATAATAAAATATTCCAAGAAATTGTTGTTATATTTTGGTTTTAATTAATACAATTGTTGTTGAAGTAAATGACGGACAATGTATCTATCTGTCAAGCCATGTGATATAAAATTTAGCCACTTAAATTCTTTTTGTTAAGATCAATAGGATCGATCGACTCAATTAAGTTTTTGTTTATGTGAAAATTTGTTTGAGTTAAATGATTTATGTATTTTCTTTTATATTTAATTTTTTTTTATTTTTATAGTTAATTTTTCTTGTGTGGAACTCAACTTATTTCACATGATAGTTAAAAGATGCTGCATTTATATAGCAAAATCCAGCAGTTCTCTCGAGTTCCGGCGACACATGATGAAAATACAAAAAAAAAGTCAAGTTATTGTACCTTATCATACCCATTTTTCATGACAACATACATGACCAAAACAAAAAATAGGTAATTTGCTAATTTATCCGAGGATTATATATATTATAAACGTGTTGGAGGATATAGTGTGTGCCTATGTTGAACACTGAAGTTAGAACAATATCCGAAATTTGAGCAAAACCCAAATCGTTATCTTTTGGCCTATGTGTGCGTTAATGCAAGTCTCTTATCTTTGATTGTAGTTCATCTCTTTTATAGCTTTCAATTCATTTTTATTCTGTCGTTTGATGAATTACTCGTTCTTTCACAGCTTCTATATTGCTACCTGCAGAAAATATTTTATTTAATCTGTATATTTCTGTTGGTCGAGTCCGCCTTTCTTTTCGCTTCCAAGAAGTGTACGGTGTGAAGAAAAACTCGTCATGGCAATCTTGTCTCGATTGGTCAACTGTGCAGTTCTTTTTCTTGTTAATGTTTTGTTGAATGCCCTCATAGCACTTGTTAATTATAGTTGAAGTGAATTTAATGGGTTTGATTAACAATTTTGTTTGACTGTGTATTCAAACATGTTAGTGATTTACTCTCTGTTTGTGAACTTATGGCTCTTCATATGTGGTAAGAACTCACGGGACAAATTGTGTTATCTGCCTATTTATTTGTAGGATATTTGTCAAATTCCCTCCTGCTTATATCATCAATGAACACAGACACCTCGAAGCTGAATACAAGTGGAGGGAAAAAGATAACGGTGTTGAATCTATCGAGAAATGGAAAAGGGACAGCCTTTTCATTGACCGACGTGATAGCATTTTCATTGACAGAAGTGGGAAACTGAGAAGCTTCAATCATAAAAAGGTTTCGAGAAAGAAAGGTGACAGATACTGAGTTGATGTTTACAGATGCAGGGTGAAGTCGCCATACATTTCATTGTGATGCAAAAAACTTTACTTTGGTTCAGGTGGTTCTTTGAGGGGCCAAGGATGGAAGTTTGGATCTGGATTCGTAGATGGAATTTTCCCAGTGCTGAGCCCCATGGCTCAGCAGATTCTCAACTTTGTTCAGAAGGACATAAGCAAAGTTAGAATTTGGTCTTCCTTAGGAAAGTTGCCTCCTACTAACAACATTTGGGATGACTTGATCAACGTAGTGGTTAGACTTCGTGTCAATAAACAATGGGATCCAATCATATCGGTAACCATTCTATTTTTTTCTTGTCGATTGTAAATAAACCTAAAATATTTTTGAATGTATTAGGTTTTATGGAAAACAACAATCTTCAAGTCAGTTCGCTGGGAAAAGAAGACCAGAATATGAAGTTCACCCTACCTCTATGGCTTGGAATGTATTACATCCTTATATTTGAATTGGATTGTCTGTAACACACTATAAATCCTTTTGCAGATTTGTGAATGGATAACACGCGGGAATTCTTTCAAGCCTGATATAATTTGCTATAATCTACTTATAGAGGCTTATGGACATAAATTACATTTTAAAAAGGCAGAATCCACCTATGCCGAACTCCTCGAAGCTGGATGCATCCCGACAGAGGATACTTATGCACTTCTTTTAAAAGCGTACTGTAAATGTGGGTCCTTTGAGCATGCCGAAGCTGTCTTTGCCGAGATGCGAAAAAATGGTCTTCCACCAAGTATGTGATGATGTAATGATCTAGTTATCTTCTTCTGACATAGAATTAGATATATATAAGAATAATATTGAGCGTTTTGGTTTGCAAATACTTACATGTTTTATTTCCTTTATCAAATTATGATGAAAACTGGGAAGGAATATTAACATTTGAATCATGCATGCTGTTAATTTATTATCAAATCTCCAGGTACGATTGCATATAATTCATATATTGATGGGCTTATAAAAGGAAACAATTCTCAGCAAGCTATTGCTATTTTCCAAAGGATGAAAAGAGAGAATTGCGAACTTGCTGCTGAGACTTACACAATGATGATCAACTTATATGGGAAGGTGATCCTTTACGAGTTTGTGGAGGATATATTATGTCATTTCCAGGAATGAATATTGTTAGATGCAACACATCATTTTAACTTCCTTTTTTGTGTGCCTCTGAAAATGGTTAACTTGTCACATATACCGTAGGTTTCATATTAGAAACCTACAATCTTGATAGAACATATTGATATATTTTGACGTCCAGAATAGCTCTACCAGTTTGTTTGTTTTGGCGTAAGGGCTTTATTAATTTTCACCTTCAGTTTCTCGTGATTAACAGGAAAATAAATCCTATATGGCCTTAGAGGTGTTTCGCGAGATGAGCAGTAAAAAGTGTAAACCTAATATTTGCACTTATACTGCTTTGATAAATGCATTAGCAAGAGATGGACTTTGTGAAAAGGCTGAAGAGATCTTTGAACAACTGCAGGAAGCAGGTCATGAGCCTGATGCATATGCATACAATGCCCTCATGGAAGCTTACAGGTATTGTTGATAGAATTTACTTGAGGCAAACCATATGACAGGTTACTCAATCTACTGTTTTGACAGTCGTGCAGGTTTTCCTTTCGGTGCTGCAGAAATTTTTTCACTTATGCATCACATGGGATGTGAACCAGATAGAGCCTCGTACAATATAATGGTTGACGCTTATGGGAGAGCAGGTCTTCATGGAGGTAATATTTGTGTTTTCATTTTATTTTGCAAATTTGTGTTTTATTGTTAGGTGACTAATCAAGCGAGAGCAGGTTTGGATACTTGTATCTTTGAGAAGGAGAAGAAACACCTTTTAGACTGTTTTAGAAGGATTTGATTACGTGAATAAATAAGTACCAAGGACTTGCATACATGTAGCAAGGAACATGTCTTTTGTAACAATGCAGGTTCAGTATCATAATTATTAGATCTTATCTGACAGAAGTTTATGAGATTAAATTTCAACTTTTCTAGACTGTATATATCTATCTTTGGAACAAGAGGTGCTTTCCATCTGCTATGTATGAGTTTCTTTCATCAAAGCATCTAAACTTGTCGGATCTCCGGGAATTTGAATGAACATGTCCATTGTTTCAAAAATATATATCCATCACTAGCAGCCCACATGAAATACTCTTAAAAGTATACAAAGTTTTGAACAAGCTTTTTGAGAACGTGTGTGGGGGTAGGCCATTTGCCGAACTGCATAAATCTCATATTTGTGTTTTTCTCTCTATTTATGGTTTTCTCTTTACCCTTTTCTTAGTCTCTAAAACATCACTCTCTTCTTTTTTAGGTGCACAGACTGTCTTTGATGAAATGATTCACCTCGAAATGGAGCCTACCATGAAATCCTTCACCTTGCTTTTATCAGCCTACTCAAGAACAGGCAACACATCTAAATGTGAAGAAATCGTTGACCATATGCACAAGTTTGGGCTCACGCCAGATACTTTTATCCTAAACACTATGCTGAATCTGTATGGCCGGCTAGGTCATTTTGAGAAAATGGAACAGGTATTGATTGTGATGGAGAAGGGAGCATGCAGACCTGATATCAGCACTTACAATATCTTGATCCATATATATGGACGGGCTGGGTTTCTTGAGAAAATGGAAGAGCTTTTCATGTCTCTTTCCTGCAAGAACTTGAGACCAGATGTCGTGACCTGGACCTCTAGACTTGGTGCTTACTCTAGAATGAAACAGTATACTAGATGTATTGAAATTTTTGAAGAAATGATTGACAGTGGTTGTTATCCCGATGGGGGAACAGCTAAAGTGCTCCTGTCTTCTTGTTCTAGCGAAGATCAGATAGAGCAAGTGACTGCTGTGATTAGAACCATGCATAGAGCAGATAGCAACACGGTACAGTAGGTTAGATGACTGTTGTTTGTAGTCTGATGCATGTATTAGTGTTTTTGGACATATTGAAAGTGTTAACGTTGCTTGTAATATAGTTACTATGCCAATCTTGATTTTTTTTTTCTTTGTCTTTTGACTACTAGTGCTGTGTGTTTGAACTTTATATATATATATATATAAAGTGAATTAATATATAACAAAGAACTAGATTCATTTTGAAAGAAGAAAATCAATGTTACGTGCATAAGCGTTGAGTTAATGCAAGAAAGTGTTAGCTTTCTTATTTATGACATCATTATTTCGAGTAATTATTTCTGGACCTTTTTTTTTTTTTTTGAAACTAACTGTCTTCTTTCTGGACCTTCTATCTGTCTTTTGGGAATATATCAATTCTTAAAGATTTGAGTCGTACTGTTATTAAGCTAAAGCGATAAGCGCACGATTCTGCTCTAATCCGAGACTTCTTAATTCTCGTGACACTATGCTTGGGGGAAATACGTCTATGTTTAATGACTATGTATTACCATATGACCAATTTGAAATCTAGGTTCCTTAATGGTGTTCTTATTCTTCTTTTCCCTTCCTTTTTCTCTCTCTTATATCAATTTTGAAGCTAGTGCGGTCGTGCTGCGGGAAAAACTTCCATTTGAGATTCATGGCATTCCAGTAAGCATTCACTCCCTCCACAAATAGGAGAAAACATCATGTAGATATAACTTGTGAAAAAGCAGAACGGCACATGGTGCTCTTGAATTTTAACATATACATGAATAAGAAAATTTACATGAAAGCCATTAGTACATATGCTGCATATCACTTGCAATAACAAACTTGCTTTGTACTTGTGAGTTGTGAGGTCGAAACTACAGGCGAAAAGGCCACTGCTTCACGTCAAAAGAGAAACTTGTAGGTTCAACGAAGATGATGTCTACAACATAAAGATGAATCAGAAATTATGAAATAAATCATTTATTCATAGGAGATCATCTTTTAAATGAAAATAGGAACATGATCAGATGAATAAAACCTCAGAGTCTCCTTTGTCCCACGGCGTACTCTGCAACGTATTGTAGGCAACCCTAGACGCTGATGAGCTTCATATCGGTGGCACCCAGAAAAGCCTGATGATACAAATAGAAGGATGAAATTCTACAAAAGCAGCGCAGGTGTGAGAAGAATATATATATCATATAAGATGCATGTTGTACCGTAATATTTGCCATCAACCTCCAGCACATCAATCTGATAAAATCAACAGGTTTGGTGAGATACTTAACACATAGAGAAACCATTTTTGGGACAACTAGACTATGTACACGTTGTATATATAATACTATTATAAAATGTGCATAGAAAGGTTACACGCTCTGAGAAGAACCAAGAAACTGTTAGAATGCATAATACAATAACAAAATCATACTGATCAAGGAAACTAGATGAAGAAATGAGGAACAAGTATAGTGAACGATAGACAACTCGTGCACAACATGATAATTATTAGAAATTTTAGAAAATTAACAATTTTAGATTTTCTGCGTATGCAGTAGTTAATTAAAACCACCAAATTGCAGAGAGACGCTTGCTTATCAATCTTACAGGTACTTGGAGCCCAATTTCACCAATATTTTCCATGAGTTCCTTCACCTTTTGTGGGTCATTAGCTCTTGTCCTCATGAGAGGTCTCCGAATTCGATCCAGGGGAAGTTCAAGAATCACTGGTCCACCCAGTTGAGGAGCACCAGGCGGAGATCCTAAAATGAAAACCCAGTATGAATCAGACTTACATTACATACTACACCAACACAAATTCGCAAAAGTAAATGAAGGAATGATTAGGGATCGAGAATCTCGATGCATTAATTTCTGACGCTGCTTACCGTTAGCCGATGCAGACACAGAGAAGGACCTGAAATTGCATGGCAAAATTTTTGCCATCTCTTTCCCTGTTTGGAAAAATATACATACATACATACATGTAATAAAGGATTAAGCTTTCGATCGGACAAGGTGACCAAGAGGAGAGAATTTGTGGGGGTGCGCACGGATACGTCTGTGGATAATATATATCTCTCTTTTTTTTAATTAAGTTAATTTTTTTATATAAAATCATGAATAATTATTTTGCAATTTCGGAATTTGTATGTAGTATTTTGAAATTTTATTTATATAATATAATTCAGTGATTATTTGTATTTAAATGTATGTAATTTCAAATTTGTTTTGTGAAGTAGGGGTAGTAAGATAATTTAAAAATTAATTTATAGGAAGGGACAATTGATCAGACGAACATGGTTGGAATTTGAGATAAATTCTACGCACCAATGCTTCTTTACACTCTACCGTTATGACTTCAAGGATATTGGTATTTGTAACGCCCAGAATTATTTAATTTTGATCCGAGAATATTTAATTTGGAAATATTTGGAGTTTTGATTTAAATTCTAATATTCTTAAATTATTTAGGATTGAAATTGAATAACATGAGAATGTGAGGACTGAATTGCAATTATTGAGGTCTTGAGGGGCTAAAGTGCAATTATCTTTGAGTTATCAGAATTTTATGTATTATTCAGCATGTACACGTGTGAATAGCATATAATTCATCAGATTTCAGACAAGGAAAACGGAAGAACCGAGAGCAGAATTTTCCAAACTTTTCTTCATCTTTCAAATTGTGATATCTTGAGCTACGGTTATCCGATTTCGATTCCGAAAGATGTTCTGAAATCCTTGCAAGACGACCTTCGATTTGATGTAAGTTTCCTCTTTGTTCTTCAGGGTTTGAGATTTCGAAATGGACAGATATCAGATGTTGTTATGAAATTGTGTTGTTGAGATTTTATCTTGTATAATCTTGTAGTTGGGTTGAAGAGTGATTGGTATATCATGTTCTTATGAATTCCCAACTATGATTTGATTCTTATACCTGCTGATATGTTGATCTTGAAGCTTTAACAGCTGATTTTCATGTTAGACATGTTGTAATTGAGTTCGGAATCGCCGTCGTGAATTGAAGTGTTTTGCTACTGTTCTTGCATTTAGAAGTTGTGGAGCTATTAGTTAATGGTTCCTTGATTGTTATTCTATCATTTTAGTGGTTGAACAGGGCATATCAACTCAAGAACGTCAACTCCGAAACCGATAAACAATATAACAAGGTTGGTAGAGTTTGCCTTGAAGTTCTTGTTGAAGTTTGAATGGATATTGAGCAGATTGTGAGATGTGTTTGGTGATTGATTTTGTACAGACTTTGACAAGTTAGAAGACATCCCAAACATCACATTTGAAAGGTAAAAGTGAACTATGGTTTGAATGGGACTATAACTCGAGATGGTTTGTATCGAGTTTCCCTAAATCACATACTTATTTGCTTATATGCTTTTATATGTTTCCTATGAATGTTTGAATGAGTTTTGATGATAATGAATGTGTTTTGATTGATATGTATTGCATTCATCTTGAAGACTTATTCTTTGATTTTGAAATGAACGGAAACGTTCGAATAGACGATTTGAGGAATCGTATATGTATGGCCTGGGTGGTTGTTTTAGCCTAGCGTCTGATTTGCATATATGATTGCTTCAAAGTCTAGAGAAAAAAGATAAGTAACCCCACCTCGAGCGGGAGAGTCGGTGGATTAGTTATGATATCTACTTCTCGGGATCCCAACCGATGAATGACGAAATGAACCTTGTTTTGAAAACATGCATTGTACTTACTTGTATATCATGATCTTGATATAGGTTGTTATGCATGTTTAGTTGCTTTTACTGGAAAATCTATTTCTCACCGGAGTTATCCGGCTATTGTCTTGTTGTATGTGTCATTGCAATAGGAGGAAGTGGAACCGGGCAAAGGCATACATGAAGAACAAGGAATGAGATGAACATAGCGTGATGATTCGAGTTTAGATGATTATGAGCTGTCTTGTAGTGAAATGGAGCCTTAAACATGATTATGGTTTAGATATTTGTACCAAGACTTGATTATGATAATGTTGTAGTCTTGTTTGTTGTAGTTGGGATTGAATAGATATGTAAATCCTTGAATCAACATTATGTACCTTGAACTTGAATGATATATCTATGCTTCTAACTTGTATTGATAGACTTGTTATGTTTCAAGGCATTTTATTATCCATTTCTACCAACTTTACCAAGTTAGAATGCATGCTAGCTTATGATCTTTGGTCTAGATTGTAATGGAGTTGATATGAGATGAAATGCATGAAAGATTACAATTTTGACAGCAGCTGAGCATTTTTCTGGTGCATTGGCCGGCGCACGGGCGAGCAAGTACCCGCGCGCGCGCGAGCCAGCTCTTGAGATCTCGGTCTCATTGGCCGGCGCGCGCGCGAGGGGTGATGCCCGCGCGTGCGCAGGGCAATCCTTTTTAATTTTTTTTTTTTATTCTTTTGTTTAGACATTGATTGTTGTTTATTATTTTTGATTAATGTTTATTGAGAGATTAGAACTCGGGTCATCACAGTATTTGAATGATATGGTTGTTTGACTCAAAACAAATGTCTCTTTACACTCTAACGTTGAAATATTCATTTAAACATACTTTTTAATTTTTGTTATTTTCAAATTAATAATTTTTTTTACATATTTTTAGTAGGAGTGATATATTATTTATCTAAAACCTAAAAATACAGATAAAAATAGTTTTGTAGATTAAAAAGAAAGACTATTTTAGGAAAATAAAAAATCATCAGTAAAGTTATATGAAAAGAATATAATTGTAATTTTAAAGAAGATTTCATCAAATCAATTATAAGCTAATTAATATAGAGAACACAATTTTAATTAAATGCTATTAGCTTTTGTGCAGTCCTCCATACATTGTTTTGTTGAAAAAAATGTCTTGTTTGCTTAGGCTGCGTTTACTTGCTATGATAAGTATAAGATTATATTAATAATTCTATGCAATCACATATTTACTTGCTTTTTGAGGGCCCGTATTAACTCATAAAGTTCATCTATATTTATCTAATTTAAACTTTAAACCTTAATGATTACAAATAAATGGTGTGATAAATAATTATTTTTAACTAATTATGTTTTTAATTGAAAAAAATTACACTAATATCCTTAATTTACTTCTAAAAAAAATAATATATAAAAACCCTATTTAAAAAAATTATAGAACATGGATATAAATTTCAAATACTTTAAGATATATTAATACATTTCATTTGATTTTAATATACGAAAGATCCATTTAAAAATTATAAAACATAAAATAAAAATTCTAATAATTTAATATATGATTAATAAATTTCATTAGATTTTATCCTTATTCATGGAAAAAAAATTTTAAACTCAATTTATTAATTTTTGTTTTAAAAATAAATATTATACTCAATAATTTTGGTCAATTAAAATAATTTACATGTGGATTAATAATAATTTGCATTCTTCAATAAAAATCACAATCTCAATTTTACAAATAAAAACTAAAAATAAGATTATATATTATTAACAAAGGGCAAAATTGTAACTCGTCACTTAATCATAATATCAATTACAAAATTGATCCATCAAAGTAAACATGTGATTGTTTATGCATCATTATTCAACATCCTATAAAATTAGTTTAATAGTTTGAATATTATTTATCTATATATAATTAATCTCATTAAGTAAACACAGCCTTACTGTATTGATAGTCATCATATTTAGGGAGCTCTTCCTTCAATTTATTCACCAAATTGTTTTTATTCACGTACATCAATATATTTCTCCATTAAATTTAAGACAAAACTCCTGTCATGGATTTTAACTTTAAATATCTCAATAATTTTTTGTCTCTTTTATCTCACAATTTTTTTTATTCAAACATAATCTTATAATTTTTTCCTACAATTGAATAACACTCGAAAAATTTGGATCAAATTCGGAATATATAAAAACATCAAAATTTAGTTTCAAACCCAAGTATCCTTCAATAAAGCTTCCCAACACTAAAAGCCCTAGAACTAGCTAGGAAACCCCTAACATGTGGCTAGAGCTCGAGAAAAAAAAATCAGAGGGAAAACGATGTGGCGTTACAAATGGATTGACCATCTATATATATTTGCATCCGAACGAGTTCGTACTGATCTGATCGGATGGTCAGATCTTAGTTCGGTGGATCTGAATAGTTTGAAAGGTCTAAAATAACATTCGGTGAATGATATACCATTACTCAATTTTCTTAATTAATCTCATCTTAATCATGATTTAATTAGTATTTGATTCAAATTATGGGTTTTGGTCATTAAAACTTTGGAAAGCAAGTTTTTTTTTTCAAGTCCATTTGCTTAATTTCAATTTATGAAGTCTCAGAATTCCTACAACTTCTTGTTAGACAAAATCCTAAACGCGAATTGAACAAAAACAATATACTAAGAACAAGTAATGATTATAGTACAATACAACAGTATAACGAGTGCTTAGATACTGAACAATATTAAACAACTGATTAAGCAGCAAGGAAACAGTAAAGCAAATGATAAATAATAAGAAAACTATAAAGCAAACCGAGGCCTGTAACAAGTACAGTTTCCTTAAAACAGATTTGTCGCCTCCACAAGATGCTTGAGGATCAACACGTACAGACATTTGTTTTCCAAGATACAACGAAAAAATCAGTAGCAAACTAAGCACAAATTCACTACTCCGACGAACTTGAATCGTACCTTCACTTTATCACCAAAATTTAATGGAGGCCAAATGAAAAGTTAACAATATAAAAATGCAAGAGAATTCTTGAGTGAGATCTTGAATATTGTGTGTGTGGATTGAAGAAATGAGCACACTATTTATAAGCTTAAAAAAGAACATCAAGAGTCATAAGATTAATTAACTCAATTAATCTTTCAATTAAGTCAAGAATGTAAAGAGCCAAAAGTCTCAAATTAATTCAAGAATGTAGACAGCCAAAAGACACTCTCACATTCATGATCCATAATTTTCATTCAAAAATTTTAATTGAAATAAATTTCCAACAATTCTACTTGTTTATACACTTAGCACCAAGACCATTCTCTAAAGTTGCTTTGCTAGTATTTGTGTGGGCAAAATCGAGTGACAAAAGCCACACCTAAACTTAGAAAGACTAAGTTCGTGACAAGTGATATCGTTCTCGAATTCTTAATTAAATATATTCTACAAATTAAATTAAATATAACAATAGATTATTTTTTTTATAATCATAAGATATGAAAATTCAAACACATTCAGTTACACTAATAAATATATAAACCCTTGACAATTCAATAAATAAAATATAAATTATAATGTAAAATTTTTAATATGATAAGATGGAAAAATATGATTTTTCCTTTCTTTTGAAGGCAATTTTGGAATTAGGAAAAACTTCACCAATATGCAACACACAGTTATTATTCTCGGTCTACTTATTGGATATATAAGAAATCACCTTCAACGATGCTCACATAACTCATAAATAGAGCTGTGAGAGCGGGAGGGGCCAACCCCAACCAACCAAATCCCATTAGTTGGCGGTAAGGCGTGCCATTCGGGTGGGTTGAGAAATTAGTAACCCAACCTGTCTATTTGGTGGTGCGGAACGGGCTGACCTGCCAATATTTAGTTATATTTGACGAGTTGGAATGGGTTCATATGCAACCAACCACAACCCAAAACTTGGCGGAGCGGAGCGAGGCTGGACAGACCAACCCACCATTTAGGCGGGTTGGAAATTTGTTACCCAATTCGCATATTCAGCGGGACGGGACGAGCCTATCCAGCGGAACCAACCCACTTTGATAGTTCAACTCACAAGTGCTCACACTAGGTGGCTCGCAATATCAAAACAATATATATAAATATAAATATAAGTAAGATAATAACAAGCAAGATAATCGATCGAAGTTTTGAGGAGATTTTGGAAAATGGTCAAACTAAGTTTTTGAAAAAGAGTAAAAATTATTTTTGTACATAAACTTTTTATTAAATTGCATATGGATATACAAACTTTTATTAGTGACTCAATTGGCATATTGATGCCAAATCAGATTCAACTTTTTTTTAATGAAATTTAGCTAAGATGCTTATTTACTCTTGATCATTTAAGTTCCGTTTGGACATGTACTTTAAAAATATTTTTAGTGTTTTATAAGTGAAAAAAATTTAAAGTATGTGTTTGGATAAAACTTTTGTAAAATGTTTTTGAAAAATATTTTTTTAAAAATATTTTCCAAGTATAGTTTTTAAAGAACACTTGAGAGATGTTTTTAAATGTTTTTAGAATGGAACTATGGAATGTAAAGATGAACAAAGTTACTTTTGAAATGTTAAAATATTTTTATAGAATAGTTGTTCAAACACATATTTATTCTTAAAACAACTTTTAAAACATTTTATAAAAAGTTTTTTAAAAACACTTTTATAAAAATATTTTAGAGTTATTTGCACCAAACACCCCTGTGAAATATTGAAAATGCACACTTCTCCCCTGTGAAATTTTAATAGGCATCTTCAACCCTAACCTTTTAAAAAATTAGCACACTCGCCCCATCAGATGAGTGATTGTTGCGCACGCGCCCCTCATGCGACTGGGCAAATATTTTGATATTTGTTTTGCACCAAATACCATGTGAAATATTAAAAATGTATTTTTAACCCCTGTGAAAATAATTTTTAAATCTATTCAACCCATAATACACAATTTTTAATAAAATCCAATTATAAATATTTAGCAAACATTTTTCGTTTCATTAATTTTTATTTTTTATTTTAAATGTATTATCATTAATTAATTATTTTTTAAAAAATATTATTACTTTATAATGTTATCATTATTTTATTAAACTCACTTCGTATTTTCAAATTTTCCATTAAACATGCATTCATAAACAAGTATTTAAATAATTTCAAGTACCAAAATATTGAACTAAACCGATAAGTTCAAACATATTGCTTTTTAATTTAGGAATATATATTATTGAACCAAAATTAAAATTTTTCTAGAATATGCATTGCACAATTTGTAATAAATAAGAAAAAAATAACATGCTTATATAATTCTAATTTGAAAAAGTAACACTTATCATTTGGTTCAATATTTTGGTATTTTTAGATATTTAAATCCTTATTTATGAATCATGTTTAATGGAGAAGTTGAAAACACGAAGTGATTTGATAAAAATAATGATAACGAGATAAAGTAATAAGTTTTTTAAAAAATAAATTAATTATAAATTTAAAATAAAAAAATAAAAATAAATAAAATAAAAAATGTTTGAAAAATATTTTATAATTAGATCTTAATAAATATTGTGTATTATTATTTAATGCAAATTCTGCAATGCATTTTAAAAAATTTAGATTTTGGTTCAAAAATCTATAATCCTAAATTGAAAAGTAATATGCATGAAATTATCATTTTGATTTAATATTTTGGTACTTTTTAAATCTCTCAAAAAAAATAATATTTTTTGAAAAATAATTATATAATCATAATAAATAAAAAATTAAAAATAATATTAATAAACGAAAAGTGTTTGCTAAATATTTTATAATTAGATTTTAATAAAAATTTTGTATTATGGGTTGAATAGATTTAAAAATTATTTTCACGGGGGTCAAATATGCTTTTTTAATATTTCACAAGGGTATTTGGTGCAAAAAAAATATCAAAATCTTTGTCCAGTCGCATGAGGGGCGCGTGCGCAACAATCACCCATCTGATGGGGCGAGTGTACTAATTTTTTAAAAGGTTAGGGTTGAAGATGCCTATTAAAATTTCACAGGGAAGAAATGTGAATTTTTAATATTTCACAGGGGTGTTTGGTGCAAATAACTCAAATATTTTATAAGTACATGTTCAAACGGAGCCTTATACTCCATCAATCCAACTCATTTAGGGTTGTACGTGTTTTCTCATAGATTAAGATAGTTTTTGGAAAACTAAATTTTGTAAATAAATTTATCATTTTGATCTTATTTAATGAAGATTTTAATAGAATAAAATAATTGTACAAATAGTTAATAATATTGATTTAATATGAGTAAACTGGTATGTAAGGCCCTGAAAATATGAATATTAATTACGGAATTAGAGATTTAAATTTCGTATTTGGAAAATATTCAATTTGGAAATTATGGAAGTAGAGATGTAATTTTTGAGCCGAAAATATTTAATTTGAGAATTTACGGATATTTGAGAATTAAATTCCGGGATTCTTAAATTAAAAGAATAAAATATTCGAATTGAATATTATGGGATTAAGATTGAAATTCCGAGTGGTGGGAATTAAAGAGGATTTAATTTTAAGAAGAAACTCGAGCAGGGACAGAATTGTAAATATCAAATTTTCAGGGACTAAAATGCAAATACCTTATTTTATTGGAAAGGTGGCATGAATATAGATATATATACGTGTATAATGGTGGAAAGGTATCAGAATTTCAGCTCCAAGGTTGAGGATTGATTTAATATTAAATTTCAATTTCAAAGGAAATTAAGGACCAAAGTGAAATTTTCCTAATGCTAAGTGGAATCACACGTGGGCTTCTTATATAATATTTCATGTATTCATTCATGTAATATTCAGAAATTGCAACAGAGAAGTCGAGAAAGAGGGTTCCCAAAGCTGATTTCAATATTCCAATTTCTATAGATTTGCGATCACGGCTTCGAGTGCTACATTTTGACGTAAGTTTGGCTCAATTCTACCGTGTTTGAATTTTAAGATGTTGTTAGAATTAAGATTTTATTGTATAAACGTGTTCTAGTATATACGACGATAGCATATCTAAGTCAAATCGTGAAAAGATCGTCGTTCGGGCATGTTTATCAATTTTTGAATATTTTCTGAATTTTTGGAAATATTATGCTGCTGAATTCGTGTATGGCTGATGGGAATTGATATGAATATGAAACGACCCTAACTCTATAATTAATAAATAAATATGCGGAAAATTTTTTTTTTTTTAAAAGTAAAAATATGTACATACATGCCCATACATATATGCACAGAATAAATAGATTTAAAAATAAATAACTTGAATAAAAATAATGCAACAAATCGAAAACTTAACATTTCATAATTTAAATATGTGAGTCATGCGTTAAATAAAATACTGACAAAAGTGAAATAAATTAAAGTTTTTGCATGCACTGAAAATTACTTAAAATAAAATATCCCAAATCACAACCACTGAAAATAATTAAAATGTAACATGCTAAAAATTCGAGACATGCATAAAGACTCAGACAACGGTCACGGGGGATCACTGCCAGTTTGCTCATACGTCCTCGCCGCCGGTAGGAACTACATCCTCCTCCACGTACTCACCTGCACCATACCAGTGTAGTGAGCCTAGAGGCCCAACATGCTAACATAACAAGGGTTTAAAATAATTTAAATCACTTTAATACTAATACATAACATATACATGAATGAGCATGCTTAAAATAATATCATGACATAACATAACATAAATTAACTTAAATATCATAATCATACATAATACATAAACAATGTTGAGCAAAGTATTTTCTAACATCGCATGGTTGTATCCATAGTGTAACCTTAAATCATACATTAAATACTGATCAGCGTGGAAACCAACGTACGTGGCGGTGACGAATCACCTCTTAAATTGGCAGTAAACTGCCCTTCAATAGTTCACATATGGGGACGAATCCCCCTCAAATTGTCACACTACTTCAACTTCCAACATAAAATATTTTCTTTTGCTCAACCTTAAACATTAAATCATGCATAAAATTATTTCATGAATGCATGTACTTAAATAAAATGTGTGTCCTTCATATATATTTAATTTAATTTCATACTAACATATAAATATTAAAAATAACTTCCATGCATAAAAATAATTAAATATATATTCAGGACACATGCAAATTTCTAATGGATTGTACTGAACTGCTGGCCTTAACACTCAAGCCCATTTACTTAAATCTGGCCCATTAACACTGAGACTAGTCCATTAACATACTTAAGCCCAACATTACATTTCTAAGCCCAATTAATTAATTAAAGCCCATTAAAACACTTCTGGCCCAATAACAACCTATTCTGGCCCAATGGGCCCAAAAACCCAAAGACTGGCCCAATAACTTCCATGGGCCCCCAAGGCCCATAAAAATTAGTAGACTCACTTAATTAATTTAATTAAGCCCAAAAATAATTTAATTTAACCCAAAATAATTAAATGGAACCCAAATCATTTTATTTCTAATTAATTGGCCCAAAAAACCAATTAAATCATAAAATACTTTAAAATTAAAAAGACTCGAGTCCGGCCCACCTAACCCGGACCCGGACCAACTTAACCCGACCCACTACCCTACTGACCCAACCCAGGCCATAGACCCAACCCGGAACCAACCCTAACCCTAAACCCGTCGCCCCCTTTTTCCCGTCTCGGCTGCGGCCGTGAGCAGCAGCCACTCCTTGGCTGCTGCCGGCTAGCTCCGGCCACCCCTGGCCGGAGCGCCTCCGCCCAGACGTAGCCCACGTCTGGGCGGACCTAACCTGTACCAGCCCCCCAGCCCCATGCAGCCTGGACCCCCATCACCGAACCTCCTTCTCCAAAACCCTAAACCTGCGCACTCTTGGGACCCGATCGACCTAGCTTGTTTCCTGGGCTCTTTTGGCTCGAACCACTCGAGCCACTCGAGTCCAGACCACCCTCTCTCGACCTAGGGACCCCCGACCAGCAGCTGGGCGCACCATGGATGAAAAAACGTGAGTATAGATGGAAGAAATACATGAATATGGTGCAAACAACAAAGCCAAACCATTTTCTGAAAAAATAAAGAAAAGTTTCGATGCATACACTTCACCTACATAATACATACTGATATGGTGTTTAAAAAGGAAGGAAAATCATGCCTTGCACCGTAGATTGAAGAAGTAGGCGCGTGGGACGATTCTGGGACGACGGGGCGATGATTTAACTTGAAAACCTCAAGAACCGGGGCTATGGAGTCTTCTTGGAGGCTGCTGATCGGTCGAAGAAGAAGTGAAGGAGAGGGGGTGGCGGCTGTGTGAGAGTGATCGGGTGAGAGGGTTGGGTAGAATAGGTTTAGGTTTTTAATTTAATTAAAAGTAGGTTTTAGGATAATTACAATATTAATAAGGGTTTTTAAATATAAAATATATAACTTAAAAACTCTAATTAAGAAGAAAAATCTGATAACTAAAATTAAAATCCCGAAATATATAATTAAGGGAATTTTAAAAATAATTAAAAGTCACTATTTTGGCTAAATTTGAATAAAAACGGACTCCTAAAATTATATAAAATTAAATACTAAAAATTTTGAGGTAATAAAACTCAAAATAGTATTTTTGGGCTCTTAAAAGGCTCATGAAATAAATTGGATAGAAAGTTGTCATCTCGTCCGTCCATGGTCCCGTCAACGCGATAAAATAATTCAAATATAAAAAATTCATAAAAATCACTAATTATGGGTTAAATGCTTAAAAAAATAAATTAAATCATGCACAAATAATTCACATAGATATTTAACCCATAAATCTAAAATTCTAAATAAATAAAATTCCTAATTATGCATGCGAATTTACGTATTTAAAATACCGGGTGTTACAATTCTCCCCCCCTTAAATTGGATTTCGTCCTCGAAATTAAAGTACTTACCCGAATAACTCCGGGTAGCGAGTCCTCATATCTGACTCGGTCTCCCAAGTAGCTTCCTCCTCTGTGACGACCCGAGTTCTAATCTCTCATTTAATCAAATGTCCAATATTAGACAAGAAACAATGTCTAAACAAAAGAGTAAAAAAAAATTTTTTTTTTAAAAGGATTGCCCTGCGCACGCGCGGGCATCACCCCTCGCGCGGGCGCAGTTCAACGAGCCCGAGGCTCCATGGGCTGGCTTGCGCGCGCGCGAGCAGTAGCTCGCCCGTGCGCAGGCCACTGCACCAGAAACAAAACGAAGGGCTCAGCTGCTGTCAAATAGGTTCTATCATGCAATTATCATCTAATATAAGTTCATGCAAAGCCTTCTTCAATATCATAAGCTATCATGCACTCTAACATGATCTCATTACTAGAAATGGATCATAACAAAGCCTTAAAACATAACCATAAGGGTTCATAATCATGCAAGAAGCAATGTTATTCATTCAAGATCAAGCTACACCATGTTGTTTCAAAGGATTTAAACATCTATCAAATCCTAAATACAACAACAAGATAACAACTAGATCATCTACACGTTGTGAAACAAGTAGCTATAACAAGATCATGTTTAAAGCTCAACTCTACATCATGACAGCTCACTCAACCATCTAACTCGGATCATCACGCTATATCTCTTCAACCCTTGTTCTTCAAGATTGCCTTTGTTCTGCTTCATTTCCTCCTATTGCCATGACACATACAACATAACAATAGCCGGATAACTCCGGTGAGAAATATATTTCCCAGTAAAAGCAACTAAACATGCATATCAAACATATATCAAGATCATGATATAAAAGTAAATACAATGCATGTTTTCAAAACAAGGTTCATTTCATCATTCGTCGGTTGGGATCCCGAGAAGTAGATATCATAACTAATCCACCGACTCTCCCGCTCGAGGTGGGGTTACTTATCTTTCTTCTCTAGACTTTGAAGCAATCATATATGCAAATCAGACGCTAGGCTAAAACAACCACCCAGGCCATACATATACGATTCCTCAAATCGTCTATTCGAACGTTTCCGTTCATTTCAAAATCAAGGAATAAGTCTTCAAGATGAATGCAACATATATCATCATCAAGACATTCATAACATCAAAAACTTATTCAACAACTCAAATGAAAACACATAAGAGCAATTAAGCAAACAAGTATGTGATTTAGGGGAACTCGATACAAACCATCTCGAGTTGTAATCCCAATCAGATAGTAGTCTACTTTTACCTTCGTATTTCGTTTGTTCTGAATGCTTCAAATCTGAACATAATCATCAATCTTCGTTCAATTCATTCCTTTCAGAATCGAGTCAAAATCATCAACACAGATATATCAAACTTCGATCAATTCTATCATATCAGAATTGTATCAAAATATCAAGACATCTTCAATCCAATCATTTCAAACCTCAAGCGAACTTCCTCGGTTCACAATTCGACTTCTTGAGTTGCTTGAGCTCGTAGCATGTCTGAAATATAAAGATTGCATCTAACAAAATCAGTATACAATCCCAAGATCATTAGCTCAATCATAGACTATCAGTATGGTTTCAAAACATAACCAATCATCGTAGCGATTGACAATCGGGAATCGTTACAGTATCGAATGCATTTCTACTTTCAACTCCATTCTTACGGTTTTTCATATCCGTTCATTGTCATTCAACTCTTCAAACCAACAGCTATTATCATAAACATATCAAAGAACATCTTATCTTGAATATCAGCTATCACACTTGTCTCAAAACACAAATCGACGGCGTAGCTATTAAAAATCGGTAACCGATGAAATATCGAAACCATTTTCAATTTCAATTATGGTTTCTCATCAACATATCAGCAACATAACATCATCTACTCAGCATATCAGAAGCATACATTCGAAATACATGCTGTAAAAACTCATTGGAATTCATACGGCATCAAATAACTGATTCGACATCGATACGGAACTACATAATTCAATAGAAAGCCATATTCATGCTCAACATCTGATCTCTGCAATATTTCGATCTTCAAACCATACCGAAGTAATCAGAAACTTACATCAAATTGAAGTACTCGTCGCAAGGATTCCAGAACATCTTTAGGAATCGAAATCGGACGAACGAATCAAAAGTTACGGCGATTTGAAGAAATCAAAATCAAAAGAAAAAGGAAGAGGTTTCGACCTCTGTTCTCAAATTCCTGATTCTATTCTGAACATAACACGTTTCATTCTGATAATTATGCTTAAAATCAGATAGCTATTGCATAAATTGCAATTTAGTCCCTGAAGTTTTCATTAATTGCAATTCAATCCTCGGCCGTCGTTTTAATTCAATTTCAATCCAAAATAATTTAAGAATATTAGAATTTAAATCAAAACTCTAAATATTCCCAAATTAAATATACTCGGATTAAAATAAATTAAATTCGGATTAATTAAATAATCCCGACCGTTTGCACTTCAGCCCTTCAAATGTCAGTATGTGCAAATCAGTCCCTGATCGAGTTATATCTTCCAAATTCATCTTCTTTAATTTCCGAAACATGGAATTAAATCTTCAATTCCATAAATATTCAAATCGAATATTTATTCTTTTAATTTAAGAATTCTCGGAATATAAATTTCAAAATCCGCATATTCTCAAATTAAATATTTTTAGCTCGGAAATTAAATCTATCATTTCCATAACTTCTCAAATCAATATTAGCCCATAATATGGAATTTAATTCTCAAATCCCATAATTAATAATTTAATAGTGTCGGGCCTTACAATTCCTCCCCTCTAAGAAATGATTTCGTCCTCGAAATCGTAGTCAAGCCAAATATCAAGTCTGATAGACTGATTGATTATCTGAAGTTATTTTCACTTCAATCATTCAACTCTAATCTATTCAGTTGTACTCTTAGTACTGAATATAATTCTCCCAGTATTCCTCTTGTCTGATTCAAGTACATAGAAGGAATCTATCAATACTTCCTTACTCTAGATACATGAAACAATTCAGATTCATTGTATCAAGCTGAAAAGAATAAATCTTTCCCATCGTCAATTCCATCTGACATCTTATTCAATGAAGTTCAATATTCAACTTCATATTCTGAATCTGTAAATGAAATTCTGCTTTTTCTCTATTCTGAATTGAATGATGTTTCAAGAATAACTTTGTCGCTTAACTAATCCGTTTCAGCTTCCAAAGTTATATCTATCATTCAATTACTAATTCTGGTTCTTCTTTTCCGTTTTCATTTCATACAGATTCATAGTCAAATTCGTTGTGTATCTCGAATCAAATCCGATCTGATATCGACAAATTATGTCTGATCTGATGTCATATACCTCGGTAATATCATTACAACACAAGAAATCGGAGTTCTTTTCATCCTCAAAATCGGCTCAATAGCTATTACAGGAATTATAATCCTCAAGTGGCAACATATTAAATCAAATAATACCGAATCAGGTATTAAAGTTCTGAGAATATCCTCAATATTTGGAAAATCGACTCAGATAATCCATCAATCGAATTCAACTCTCAGAATATCAGTCAATCAATCGATGCCACATTCTGTCAAATAAATCTAAAGATCGGACAATAGATTTTAATCATTCCTGTACTTTCATCATATCTCTATCTTCTTCACGGATCTGAATGGATAGCTGTTCGTCACATCTCATACAGAGTATTCTACCAAATTCTGATTAGTCTATTCGGACTATTAATTAATCAGAGTATAATATGTTGTAGTCACAGATTTCAAAGTATTCAGAACTGTTGATAATCGGTATCATATCAGATAAAAAGTGCATTCTCACAAATTCGATTCATCATCTCTGACTAATATTCCTATTCAAGGATAATATATTGTACCTTTTCCTCAAAAAGTACTCAATGTCTTCGGATCTTCCGTATTAAAATTAATAGTAAACCCAATGTTTCAATCTGAAACATTATTTCCTGGCTTACTGTTCATCTTGCAACGAATTTAATCATAATTCAGTGAATTGTTCATATAGACAGATCATCGTATACAGTAATGTTCATGAATCAGTTCATAACTACCACCTGTTTACCTCATCTATATTGTTTCATCACGGTCGTTGTTGCAAAATATTCTTTCAAATTATAATCTTGGTTCAATGTTTGGAGTTTCCAAACTAATATTGAACTCATCTGATCAACGATTTTCAACTTCATCAGAAATTCTCTGTACGTTTAACTTCACAAACGTACTAGTTCTGTTACTTCTATTTGCTTTATCAAAAGATAAAACAATTATCAAATGAATATCGAATTCATTGTTGTGCAATTCTTCAAATTTGGATATCTCTTTTCGGAAATATCAGGCACAATCAAATAATCAATCATAATATAATTCATTCATTCGGATCTGAGGCTTCAATTCATATCTCAATCTGGCATTCTATACTGAATTCTAATCACTTCAGTTTACTTTATGTGTTGCTTTCATCTTCTGAACAATTCTGCCTTACCTCCAATCGAAAAATCATTCTGATTGGTGATATATTCGTCTGAATATTCAAACCAGAATACACAAAAATCTGAAATCAATTCATCGGATGCCTATTTCATTCCTTATTCCTATCTCCAAATACCGATAATGCATATCATCTAACCCAAAAATCATGGATCATATTCAAATTCTCCTATCAGTTACGAGCCACTATCTTAAAATACGCTGAAATATCATCAAAGGATCAATAATTCTCAAATCAAAAGAAATAAATCAAGATTGAGAAAATCCCTCAATCAAGGTCATCCAAAATCAAATCTTCTGGATAACAAACTCTGCAAAGTGAAAACAACTCACTTGCATCACATAACTCAGAATGAGTAAATCAACACAGGCTCTAAACGAAAGCAATGTGCCATGAGAGCCAATCAATATTAAATCATTCAAGAATTATATCTCCAGTTGATGTAATCGATTCAGCATAATCAAAGAAAAGACTCATCTGTAACCAATTTTCATATCATCATATATCTTCTAAACCTCAAGATTAATATCCAATTCATAATCTCATCAAGTCGGTAATTCATAAATTCTTCAATTCATCACTTCGCTATTGAATTCCAGTTCACAATTTAAACTAAAGTTAAAAATCTTACTGGAATATATCTGTAATCTCTATTCAGTATCATACTTATCAATGCTAATTTAGATCTTGAACATATCTCGTGCATTGAATATACTGATTTCAGAATATTTCTGTAATCAAACATCATATATCAAACCGAAATCACAGAATCTTAATTCGAGATTCTATATCATATCATCATATTCATATGCATATCATGTTCCTGTTGATCTAATTTTATCGCTTCTTATCATCATACTGATTGGTTAAATCACAAAATCCAGTGATTCAATAATCTGAAACTATCACTAATCAGTACTTAGGTATATTCTCATAATCTATCATGCATCGCAAATGCATAGTTCCTCTATGAACAATATCATGTTCGATTCCAGTTCATCGAAGCAATAGTTCTATTCTTCAGTTCAATTCACAAATTCTCTTTTCTAATACAGAGATAATCATATAATAAGCTTCCAGCTATTATGTATCTATTGCACCAATAATAAACAGGTCAAAACAAAATAAATCTGTTACCTGAAATTTCATTTTCAGGTGCAATTTCATTCTGATCCTCTGTATACTTTTGCTATTTATTCATTGAATAAATTTTAGCACATTTGTCTGACTTATCCTTACACTGTTTGTTCAGATATCCTCTTCCACAAAAAGTGTAATAATTTCTAATATACTCTGCATTCAGAATCAGACTAATTCATCTCGATTCGCTAGAGTTAGAGATTTATTTTCATATCATGCACTTCATATCTGTTCTGGAATAAAACTTGTAGATAAAGTTGTGAGTATCTCACATACTCTTTCATGTCTACAATTTCATTCTCCTAACTCATCATTCAGCTTCAATTCTTTTAGAGAAAGCTATGTCTTTAAACAAAATGTTTCAGTCGTCAACATTTATTAGACAAAATCTGCGGATTCAAGCCATTAAATAATTCACTCAATCTTGAGCTTTTCATCATCTACAATTCAAAAAATTGTAATAGACTTGAAAATTCTACTAAGGCATTCCTCAAAGTCAACATATTCAACTTCTACAGGGTATATTTTTCTTTCTCATCATTTCTATCTGTTGTGGCAAAGAATTATAACCAAAATGATGTTCTAAGCACTTACCAACAATCAACATACCTCTGCCTTCTTATCATTTCTTTATCAAAATCCACCAGCTGGTTGCTAGGTTTCGAAGTTGGTATTCAATCAATCTGATCCGATATTCATCTGAATCTTCCCGGTATTTGAACAACTGATCAAGTTCTTCAAACCAACTGTTACCTACAACATCATCTATTCATTTGCTGATATTCTGTTCTGTTCCATCAGAGATAACTTCATTCAGCTGAGTAATACCGTTCTGTTCTGTTCAATCTGACCATAACATTCTATTCAGTCTGGCCATATGATTCTGTCAGTCTGGGGTGCTTACGTCACCCAAAGAACACTGTTCTATTCAATTATGGGTGCTTACATCACCCGGTAAAAATCTTATAACAAAACGGTAAAAATTTCAAAAATTTACAAATCAATAAATCAGGCAATTGAATTTCAAATATAGATCATGCTCACATGAAATTTATCAAAACATCGAATTATCAAATCAAGTAATGCATAATCATGCAATACAATTCATGCATGTGACTCAATCTACCCCGCTCAGCTTCTATCTCAGTCCAAGAACTTACGCTCTGATACCACCTGTTGTGACGACCCGAGTTCTAATCTCTCATTTAATCAAATGTCCAATATTAGACAAGAAACAATGTCTAAACAAAAGAGTAAAAAAAAAAATTTTTTTTTTTAAAAGGATTGCCTTGCGCACGCGCGGGCATCACCCCTCGCGCGGGCGCAGTTCAACGAGCCCGAGGCTCCATGGGCTGGCTTGTGCGCGCGCGAGCAGTAGCTCGCCCATGCGTAGGCCACTGCACCAGAAACAAAACGAAGGGCTCAGCTGCTGTCAAATAGGTTCTATCATGCAATTATCATCTAATATAAGTTCATGCAAAGCCTTCTTCAATATCATAAGCTATCATGCACTCTAACATGATCTCATTACTAGAAATGGATCATAACAAAGCCTTAAAACATAACCATAAGGGTTCATAATCATGCAAGAAGCAATGTTATTCATTCAAGATCAAGCTACACCATGTTGTTTCAAAGGATTTAAACATCTATCAAATCCTAAATACAACAACAAGATAACAACTAGATCATCTACACGTTGTGAAACAAGTAGCTATAACAAGATCATGTTTAAAGCTCAACTCTACATCATGACAGCTCACTCAACCATCTAACTCGGATCATCACGCTATATCTCTTCAACCCTTGTTCTTCAAGATTGCCTTTGTTCTGCTTCATTTCCTCCTATTGCCATGACACATACAACATAAAAATAGCCGGATAACTACGGTGAGAAATATATTTCCCAGTAAAAGCAACTAAACATGCATATCAAACATATATCAAGATCATGATATAAAAGTAAATACAATGCTTGTTTTCAAAACAAGGTTCATTTCATCATTCGTCGGTTGGGATCCCGAGAAGTAGATATCATAACTAATCCACCGACTCTCCCGCTCGAGGTGGGGTTACTTATCTTTCTTCTCTAGACTTTGAAGCAATCATATATGCAAATCAGACGCTAGGCTAAAACAACCACCCAGGCCATACATATACGATTCCTCAAATCGTCTATTCGAACGTTTCCGTTCATTTCAAAATCAAGGAATAAGTCTTCAAGATGAATGCAACATATATCATCATCAAGGCATTCATAACATCAAAAACTTATTCAACAACTCAAATGAAAACACATAAGAGCAATTAAGCAAACAAGTATGTGATTTAGGGGAACTCGATACAAACCATCTCGAGTTGTAATCCCAATCAGATAGTAGTCTACTTTTACCTTCGTATTTCGTTTGTTCTGAATGCTTCAACTCTGAACATAATCATCAATCTTCGTTCAATTCATTCCTTTCAGAATCGATTCAAAATCATCAACACAGATATATCAAACTTTGATCAATTCTATCATATCAGAATTGTATCAAAATATCAAGACATCTTCAATCCAATCATTTCAAACCTCAAGCGAACTTCCTCGGTTCACAATTCGACTTCTTGAGTTGCTTGAGCTCGTAGCATGTCTGAAATATAAAGATTGCATCTAACAAAATCAGTATACAATCCCAAGATCATTAGCTCAATCATAGACTATCAGTATGGTTTCAAAAAATAACCAATCATCGTAGCGATTGACAATCGGGAATCGTTACAGTATCGAATTCATTTCTACTTTCAACACCATTCTTACGGTTTTTCATATCTTTTCATTGTCATTCAACTCTTCAAACCAACAACTATTATCATAAACATATCAAAGAACATCTTATCTTGAATATCAGCTATCACACTTGTCTCAAAACACAATCGACGGTGTAGCTATTAAAACTCGGTAACCGATGAAATATCGAAACCATTTTCAATTTCAATTATGGTTTCTCATCAACATATCAGCAACATAACATCATCTACTCAGCATATCAGAAGCATACATTCGAAATACATGCTGTAAAAACTCATTGGAATTCATACGGCATCAAATAACTGATTCGACATCGATACGGAACTACATAATTCAATAGAAAGCCATATTCATGCTCAACATCTGATCTCTGCAATATTTCGATCTTCAAACCATACCAAAGTAATCAGAAACTTACATCAAATCGAATTACTCGTCTCAAGGATTCCAGAACATCTTTCAGAATCGAAATCGGACGAACGGATCAAAAGTTACGGCGATTTGAAGAAATCAAAATTAAAAGAAAAAGGAAGAGGTTTCGACCTCTGTTCTCAAATTCCTGATTCTATTCTGAACATAACACGTTTCATTCTGATAATTATGCTTAAAATCAGATAGCTATTGCATAAATTGCAATTTAGTCCCTGAAGTTTTCATTAATTGCAATTCAGTCCTCGGCCGTCGTTTTAATTCAATTTCAATCCAAAATAATTTAAGAATATTAGAATTTAAATCAAAACTCTAAATATTCCCAAATTAAATATACTCGGATTAAAATAAATTAAATTCGGATTAATTAAATAATCCCGACCGTTTGCACTTCAGCCCTTCAAATGTCAGTATGTGCAAATCAGTCCCTGATCGAGTTATATCTTCCAAATTCATCTTCTTTAATTTCCGAAACATGGAATTAAATCTTCAATTCCATAAATATTCAAATCGAATATTTATTCTTTTAATTTAAGAATTCTCGGAATATAAATTTCAAAATCCGCATATTCTCAAATTAAATATTTTTAGCTCGGAAATTAAATCTATCATTTCCATAACTTCTCAAATCAATATTAGCCCATAATATGGAATTTAATTCTCAAATCCCATAATTAATAATTTAATAGTGTCGGGCCTTACATCCTCCGAGTGATTCAGCCACTGGACTCTGACCATCGGTATGACACGCGTCCTAAGCCTCCGCTCCTCCCTAGCCAAGATCCGTATAGGCCTCTCCTCAAATGCAAACTCTGGTGTCAACTGAAAAGGCTCAAAATCCAACACATGCGACGGGTTGGAGACATATCTCCGAAGCATGGATACATGGAAAACGTTGTGCACTGCTGCAAGCCCTGGTGGTAGAGCTAAACGGTAGGCCAACGTGCCAACTCTCTCCAAGATCTCGAATGGTCCTATATACCTCGAATTAAGCTTGCCTCTCCGGCCAAATCGCACTACTCCCTTCATAGGTGACACCTTCAGGAATACGTGATCCCCTACAGCGAACTCCAAATCTCGTCGTCGAGTATCTGCATAACTTTTCTGACGACTCTGAGCAGTCCTCATCCGATCCCGAATCTGAGTCACAATGTCAGCTGTCTGCTGCACAATCTCAGGACCAAGTAAAATCCTCTCACCAACCTCATCCCAATGCACAGGAGATCTGCATCTCCTCCCATACAATGCTGCATAAGGAGCCATACCTATAGACGACTGAAAACTGTTGTTATAGGTAAACTCCACTAATGGTAGTCTAGTCTCCCACGAGCCCTGAAAATCGATGACACAAGCTCTCAGAAGATCCTCGAGAACCTGGATCACTCTCTCAGACTGCCATCTATCTGGGGATGGAATGCTGTGCTGAACAAAAGTCTAGTCCCCAAAGCTGTGTGCAGACTCTTCCAAAACGCGGATGTGAATCTCGGATCTCTGTCTGACACAATCGACACTGGTATGCCATGCAACCTAACAATCTCCTTGATGTAAAGCTCTGCATACTGTGTCAATGAGTAAGTAGTCCTTACCGGCAAGAAATGAGCTGACTTGGTGAGTCTATCCACAATCACCCAAATCGCTGTGCAACCTCTGGAACTCCTCGGTAAGCCAACCACAAAGTCCATCGTAATATTCTCCCATTTCCATTCCGGAATAGGGAGAGGTCTAAGAAGTCCTGCTGGACGCTGATGCTCTGCCTTGACTTGCTGACAAGTCAAGCACTCTGACACCACTCTCCCGATGTCTCTCTTCATCCCGGGCCACCAATACAATAGCTGCAAATCTCTGTACATCTTCGTACTTCCGGGGTGAATGGAGTACGGAGATGTGTGAGCCTCTGCTAAAATCTCAGCTCTCAATTGATCGACGTTCGGTACCCACATCCTACCACGGTACTGAACAATGCCATCCACAACTGTATACAGAAGATTACCCTTGGCCTCATCTCTCTGTCTCCATCGCTGCAACTCCTCATCAGTAGACTGTCCATCCCTGATCCGATCTCGCAGAACTGGCTGCACCATCAACACCGACAAGCTCGGTGCCTGACCACTCGAATAACACTCCAAGTCAAATCTCTGAATCTCGCTCTGTAGTGGTAACTGTACTGTCAAACATGATACCACTGACGACTTCCGACTCAAAGAATCTGCTACTACATTAGCTTTACCCGGATGGTAGCTAATGTCACAGTCATAATCTTTCACCAACTCCAACCATCTCCGTTGCCTCATGTTCAACTCCTTCTGAGTGAAGAAGTACTTGAGGCTCTTGTGATCCGTGAAAATCTTGCACTTCTCGCCATACAAATAGTGCCTCCAGATTTTCAAAGCGAAGACCACTGCTGCTAACTCCAAATCATGTGTCGGGTAGTTCTGCTCGTGAATCTTCAGCTGCCTCGACGCGTAAGCAATAACCTTACCACACTGCATAAGTACTGCGCCTAAACCTAGCTTAGACGCATCGGTGTACACCACTAACTCCTCGTGTGGTACTGTCATTGCTAAAACCGGTGCGGTAGTGAGTTCTTCCTTCAGCTGATCGAAGCTCCTCTGACAGTATAAACTCCAGATAAACTTTGCATTCTTCTTGGTTAAGGAAGTCAAGGGTACTGCAATAGAGGAAAAACCCTTGATGAACTTCCTATAATATCCTGCCAAACCCAAGAAACTGCGAATCTCTGAAGCATTCTTTGGAATACCCCAATTCTGCACTGCCTCAACCTTCGACTGATCAACTGCAACCCCATCTCTCGAAATAATGTGGCCAAGAAATTCCACCTGCTCGAGCCAAAACTCGCACTTGCTGAACTTGGCATACAAACGATGCTCCCTCAAAGTCTGCAAGGCTGTCTGTAGATGCTGTCTATGCTCCTCAATGCTCCTAGAGTAGATCAAGATATCATCAATGAAGACTATGATGAACTGATCTAGATACGGCTGAAAAACTCGGTTCATGAGATCCATGAAAACCGCTGGAGCATTGGTCATCCCAAATGGCATCACTAGGAACTCGTAATGCCCATACCGTGTTCGGAAAGCAGTCTTGGACACATTTGCATCTCTAACACGCAGCTGATGATAACCATATCGCAGGTCGATCTTGGAGAACACTGAAAGCTCCCTGCAACTGATCAAATAAATCCTCTATCCTCGGCAGTGGACACTTGTTCTTCACTGTGACCCTGTTGAGCTCTCGATAATCGATGCACAATCTCATACTGCCATCCTTCTTCTTCACAAATAACACCGGAGCTCCCCATGGAGAAAAGTTAGGACGAACAAAGCCTTTCTCTAATAGCTCCTGAATCTGTCCTTCAACTCTTTCATCTCGGTAGGAGCAAGTTTGTACGGTGCCTTAGAGATAGGCACGGTGTCTGGCACTAAGTCAATGCTGAACTTCATATCTCTCACTGGTGGAATTCCTGCAACATCCTCTGGAAAGACATCTGGAAAGTCACGAACCACCTCTATCTCTGATAATGATATGCTAGATGGTTCTGAGGCCGTGACAATATTTGCTAGAAACCCCTGGAAACCCCGTCTCAACAACTTTCTCGCTTGAATAAGAGATATCACCTGAGAAAAATCACTGCTCTGAGATGCATGGAAAGTAAACGGGTCGCCTCCTGACGGTTTCACTAACACTGACCTCCGACGAAAATCAATCGAAGCTCCATTGACTGTCAACCAGTCCATACCCAATATCAAATCAAAGCCGCTTAACGGCAAAACCACTACATCTGCGCGAATGGAGTGTCCCTGTAGCTCTAACTCCAGCTCTCGGATGACACTAGAGGTAGTAATAATCTGTCCTGACGGCATAGTGACATCATAACCACTGTTGGCAATCTCCGGTGTGATGCCTATACGTCTGATGAACTCTAGGGAGATAAACGAATGCGTAGCTCCTGAATCTAGCAACGCAAACGTGGAGTTACCTCTAACTAGAATTCTCCCTGCACGCAAAAAATTCCCAACAATTTCATGCCACTACTAAACTTTCCCCCAACGAGACACTAATAACCCTTAATTCTAATCACAAGTAAAACATGCTTATTATTCTAACATGCAGATAGATAACCCAAATAACAACAATTCCACAAGAAAAACGAGATTCTTAAGCAAAGGAAAAATTATAAAATACTAGAGGTAAGATATACCGGTGATCAAGGAGGTGTCTGGGTCTGCCTCCTCTGCCTGCATGACGAACACTCTACCAGCAGTGTTCTTCTTCCTTGGGCAGTTAGCTATCTGGTGCCCTGGCTCTGTACAGTGGAAACAAACTCCTGCTCCCAACAGACAAGGTCCCGAATGCATCTTCTGACACTTCGGGCAAGTAGGAAACCTATGGCATTAGGGGCCCCGCCCCTCTGCTGCTGTGGCCTCTGCTGCTGCGGCCTCTGCTGCGGATTAGGGCCCTTATCCAGCCCAGTAAACTGCTTCTTCGTAGGAGGCTGCGAAGATGGTCGCTGATACCCAGACTGAAACTGCCTCTTACCCTGCTGCTCCCTCTGGATCTCTTTCCTGCCCTCCTCGGAACGCAAGGCTCTACTGACTGCAGTCTCATAAGTAGGGACGTCCGCCATACGAACGTCATGCCTGATATCCGCCTTCAGACCCTCCACAAACTGCCTCATCTTCTCCTGTGGACTGTCTGAAATCAGAGGCACAAAGTGACAGCCCCTCTCGAACTGTCTCACATACTCAACCACAGATCTGTCCCCCTGTCGGAGACTCATAAACTCCCGGATCATGCGACTGCGCACATCCTCCGTGAAATACTTGGCGTAGAAGATACGCCTGAACTCTGCCCACGTCAGTGTAGGAAGGTGAACTCCCCTGGCAGCACCCTCCCACCACAGAGCTGCATCCCCCCTCATCATATACGTCGCACAGTTCACCCTGTCGGCATCTGTGATCCCCATATAAGCAAAGATGGACTCCAAAGAGCGAATCCACCCCTCAGCCACCAAAGGATCGGTGGTACCAGTGAACTCCTTGGGTCCCTTCTTCTGGAACCGCTCAGCTACGTCCTCCTCATGGGACAGTCTAGGACGTGAAGCCTGTTGCTCCAACAGAGCAGTAATCCCTGCCATCAATGTAGCATTGGCCTGCTCCAATGCTGCAAGTGGGTTCTGCGGAGGTGGAGGTGGAGGTGTAGGTGGAGATCCCCCACGTCTGTTCATCGGTCTGGGAGGCATTCTGCACCACCACATATTTCTTTACGTAAATCGCCATGCATAACTAAGTGGTTTAAAATTAATGCTAACTTAAATCCTTAAAAATAAATCATACTATAAAAACTTAAAACTTACAGACCGGTAGCGTGGATTTCTGAGCTCGCATAGCAGTAATGACCCCTCCAAGGACCGTGCTTTGATACCAACTGAAATGACCCTAACTCTATAATTAATAAATAAATATGCGGACTTTTTTTTTTTAAAAGTAAAAATATGTACATACATGCTCATACATATATGCACAGAATAAATAGATTTAAAAATAAATAACTTGAATAAAAATAATGCAACAAATCGAAAACTTAACATTTCATAATTTAAATATCTGAGTCATGCGTTAAATAAAATACTGACCAAAGTGAAATAAATTAAAGTTTTTGCATGCACTGAAAATTACTTAAAATAAAATATCCCAAATCACAACCACTGAAAATAATTAAAATGTAACATGCTAAAAATTCGAGACATGCATAAAGACTCAGACAACGGTCACGAGGGATCACTGTCAGTTTGCTCATACGTCCTCGTCGCCGGTAGGAGCTACATCCTCCTCCACGTACTCACCTGCACCATACCAGTGTAGTGAGCCTAGAGGCCCAACATGCTAACATAACAAGGGTTTAAAATAATTTAAATCACTTTAATACTAATACATAACATATACATGAATGAGCATGCTTAAAATAATATCATGACATAACATAACATAAATTAACTTAAATATCATAATCATACATAATACATAAACAATGTTGAGCAAAGTATTTTCTAACATCGCATGGTTGTATCCATAGTGTAACCTTAAATCATACATTAAATAATGATCAGCGTGGAAACCAACGTACGTGGCGGTGACGAATCACCTCTTAAATTGGCAGTAAACTGCCCTTCAATAGTTCACATATGGGGACGAATCCCCCTCAAATTGTCACACTACTTCAACTTTCAACATAAAATATTTTCTTTTGCTCAACCTTAAACATTAAATCATGCATAAAATTATTTCATGAATGCATGTACTTAAATAAAATGTGTGTCCTTCATATATATTTAATTTAATTTCATACTAACATATAAATATTAAAAATAACTTCCATGCATAAAAATAATTAAATATATATTCAGGACACATGCAAATTTCTCATGGATTGTACTGAACTGCTGGCCTTAACACTCAAGCCCATTTACTTAAATCTGGCCCATTAACATACTTAAGCCCAACATTACATTTCTAAGCCCAATTAATTAATTAAAGCCCATTAAAACACTCCTGGCCCAATAACAACCTATTCTGGCCCAATGGGCCCAAAAATCCAAAGACTGGCCCAATAACTTCCATGGGCCCCCAAGGCCCATAAAATTAGTAGACTCACTTAATTAATTTAATTAAGCCCAAAAATAATTTAATTTAACCCAAAATAATTAAATGGAACCCAAATCATTTTATTTCTAATTAATTGGCCCAAAAACCAATTAAATCATAAAATAATTTAAAATTAAAAAGACTCGAGTTCGGCCCACCTAACCCGGACCCGGACCAACTTAACCCGACCCACTACCCTACTGACCCGACCCGGAACCAACCCTAAACCCGTCGCCCCCTTTTTCCTGTCTCGGCTGCGACCGTGAGCAACAGCCACTCCTTGGCTGCTGCCGGCCAGCTCCGGCCACCCCTGGCCGGAGCGCCACCGCCCAGACGTAGCCCATGTCTGGGCGGACCTAACCTGTACCAGCCCCCAGCCCCATGCAGCCTGGACCCCCATCACCGAACCTCCTTCTCCAAAACCCTAAACTTGCGCACTCCTGGGACCCGATCGACCTAGCTTGTTTCCTGGGCTCTTTTGGCTCGAACCACTCAAGCCACTTGAGTCCAGACCACTCTCTCTCGACCTAGGGACCCCCGACCAGCAGCTGGGCGCACCATGGATGAAAAAACGTGAGTATAGATGGAAGAAATACATGAATATGGTGCAAACAACAAAGCCAAACCATTTTCTGAAAAAATAAAGAAAAGTTTCGATGCATACACTTTACCTACATAATACATACTGATATGGTGTTTAAAAAGGAAGGAAAATCATGCCTTGCACCATAGATTGAAGAGAAGTAGGCGCGTGGGACGATTCCGGAACGACGGGGCGATGATTTAACTTGAAAACCTCAAGAACCGGGGCTATGGAGTCTTCTTGGAGGCTGCTGATCGGTCGAAGAAGAAGTGAAGGAGAGGGGGTGGCGGCTGTGTGAGAGTGATCGGGTGAGAGGGCTGGGTAGAATAGGTTTAGGTTTTTAATTTAATTAAAAGTAGGTTTTAGGATAATTACAATATTAATAAGGGTTTTTAAATATAAAATATATAACTTAAAAACTCTAATTAAGAAGAAAAATCTGATAACTAAAATTAAAATCCCGAAATATATAATTAAGGGAATTTTAAAAATAATTAAAAGTCACTATTTTGGCTAAATTTGAATAAAAACGGACTCCTAAAATTATATAAAATTAAATACTAAAAATTTTGAGGTAATAAAACTCAAAATAGTATTTTTGGGCTCTTAAAAGGCTCATGAAATAAATTGGATAGAAAGTTGTCATCTCGTCCGTCCACGGTCCCGTCAACGCGATAAAATAATTCAAATATCAAAAATTCATAAAAATCACTAATTATGGGTTAAATGCTTAAAAAAAATAAATTAAATCATGCACAAATAATTCACATAGATATTTAACCCATAAATCTAAAATTCTAAATAAATAAAATTCCTAATTATGCATGCGAATTTACGTATTTAAAATACCGGGTGTTACAGAATATGTGTTTAGATGATTGAGAAGATGATGTTAATGCTTTTAGAATTTCCGATTCCTGTCCGTTATGTCGTCGGTAGAAGATTTTGAATTGATATGAAATTCTGAAATTATTGGGATGCTATTTTCGAATTATGGCTTATATATTGAGGTTGATATTAGATTTAGATCAATTTTTAGATGATGTGTAAGCCTTTGGATTTATCGAATTTGAATCGTTGCGCCGTCGGTTTAAATTCCGGTCAATCGATCAAGAATTGTAGTTGCTGCTTGATGAATTGTAATGATGTTAAGAAGCTGATGTTGAGTTTTAAACAATGTAATTCAGATTTAAGTTGGAAAGTATCGAAGTCGAGTCGACGAGTCCGGAATTTATTTGAAATGAGCTTCAAGTTGGACACAACTAAAGAAGAATGAACAAGAAGTGAAGTGAGCAGAATTTTGAGAAGCTTGTTGTTGTTGTTTAGAAGTTACAAGAGTTTTGAGAAGTAAAGATCAAGATCAAGGTATGATTCGACATTAAATTCGACAGATAGAATAACTTGAGAACGTGGTGGTTTTCGAGTTTATTAAATCACATACATGCATGATTAGATGTTTTACTTAATCTTATATGAATTACTTGATTTAGTTGATTTGATTGATATATGAGTTGTTTGATTTAAACATGATTACTTGTTAATATTGATGATTGAATATTTATTTGAGATTGATGAGTTTAGATTATTCTGAATTGTTGAGTTATGGTAGATTGGTTATAGAATTGAGAGTAAACCTCTTGAGCCATAATTCTTTCGAAACCTTGAAAACAGAATCGAAAAGAAAATATTGGACGTGGTGAACTTGTATATGAGAGGCTAGATATCTGACTTGATTTCTTTTGCCACGGTTCTCAGTATAGTGTTCACAGTCCAGGGAATACGAGATTTACCACCTCGAGCGGGAGAGTAGGTGGGAGGCTTGATTTTTGGCCTTATTATATTCCCGGGATCCCAACGAAATGATTTTTAAAAATATCGATTCTGTGAGACTTGAATCCTTTAACCCTCGACTTGTCTTTGAGTCGTTATGTTATTGAATGAATTTTCTTTGAAATATATTCGACAGGTAAGGGTATAAGGAAATGATGATTGTGATAGTGATTTATTATTTGAATTATATCTACTGGATTTATATAGATGTTTTTCATACTGAGATTTATTCTCACCGGAGTTATCCGGCTGTTGTTTTGCTTGTATGTGTGCATTGCATCAGGTTGAAGAGTAGCGAGTCGGACTTGACATGGAAGCGAGAGATTGAGAGATTAGAGTGGAGACTCGGGTGATATAAGTCTACCTTCTTTTGTAATGTCAAGCATGTTAGATTAGAATCCAATGTTGATATGTTAAATTCATTGGTTTAGTTTATCCTTTCATGTTTGATGTTTGTATTAAAGGTTTGAGACTAGACTTTAATCTAGATGTTTATGTTGTTGCTACAATTAAAATTAATTGAGTCACTTTTGTACATTCTACATGTAAACTTGAGTTGGTTTATATGAATGAATGGAACTTATCTTGTTGTAGCATCATGCTCTCTTAGTTTTGAATATGCTAGTGTTATTTATGTCATTAGCTTGATATATCTTGGTGGAGTTAGCATGAACTTGTTTATATTCTCTAGGATATGATTATGTTAGCATAGGCTTGGCTTATGAGATGTTTGTAGTGACTTCAAGACTCAGATAAGGAGTGGAAAAATCGAAGTTAGTTTCTACCCAGGGCAGCGCCCGAGCTGCAGAAAAGAGCAGCCCGAGCGCAGCCCCGAGCTGTGCGTTCTGTTTGAGAAAATTCAGGGCGCGCTCGAGCGATGCTTTTTAGCCGCTCGAGCGCGGCCCAATATTTAAAAAAAAAAAAAAATTTTTTTTTTAGCCTTTTATTGCTTGATCTTAATTCATGTATTGGATTATATGTATTACTTGATCTTGGATTAATCGTAATGATTTGAGAGATTAGTGCCCGAGTCCTCACAACAGGTGGTATCAAAGCGTAAGTTCTTGGAATAAGATAGAAGTTGAGCGGGGTAGATCGAGTCGCATGCATTTTTAGTATTGCTTGATTTATGCTTCACTTACTTTGAGATAATGTATGCGAACATGATTTACTGATTGAAGGAATTATATGCTTATATGCTTACGTGTTTACCTGATTATGTGAATTCACATGAAATTTTGAATTCCTTGTAAATATGTTTCTTTGAATATCATGAAGAAATGTAAGCATGTGTTATATGGCAAAGCATGAGATTATATGTATTTTAATGATTTGAATAGTATAATCTCTGTGTTGCTTATGAATCTTATTTTAAAGTAAGTCAGGTTCTTTGGGTGATGTAAGCACCCCAGATTGAATCGAACAGTACTCCGCAAGTGAAGTCAGTACCTTCGACTGAACAGATCAGTATTGTAGTAAACTATCAGAATCGATGGATGCTACACTCACACGGATGGAGGTGCTATATGAACGATTTCAGACGTATAATCCGCCAACTTTGAAAGGTACAGAAGATACCAGTGCTTGTGAAGGTTGGTTAGAAGAGCTTGATCAATTGTTTGAATCTTTAGAATACTCTGATGAACGAAGAATAAAGCTGGTTGTATACCAACTGCAAGATTTAGCAAGAAGCTGGTGGTTTGCGACGAAGCAATGTCTGGAAATCAGAGGTATAGTAATTTCTTGGCAGGTATTTAAGACTGAATTTTGTCAACGATTTCTGCCGAAATCTTATAGAGAAGATAGAGCAGGAGAATTTGTTAACTTGCAACAAGGAAATATGACTATAGACGGGTATGTTGCAAAATTCTCCAACTTGCTCCGATTTGTTTCTCACGTGAATCAGGATGAAGAAGTTGTAAGAGTGGGTGCCCAGTGAGCCAACTGTGTGGCTATGGGCTTTGTTGACTCTTTGTATAAACAATCTTTTGTTTAATATTATTTACACTTTTATGGCAATGACTTTATATTACTTCATATTGTTATATTGTGATATACTATTGTTGTTTTGATAAAGACCTTGAATATACTATAGTGTATGTAAGATGTGGTAGAACATGGAGATGTCTATCATGAAATACATCTTATAGTCACTGTATATTCTAAAACCGTTCCTAGTCGATTGAGCCGTCCGATAATAAGGATAAGGATCGCTCGAGTTTGAGACTAGCATTTGCGATGCGGAGTACCACGTTTCATTGGTAGGGAACATGGAGATGTTCGAAGCATGCAAATGGATATTCATAGGATGAATAGTCGAACTACCCTATCCGGACTTTCCAAGTGGTTATCACTTATCGAGTGGATAAAGTCCGCGGTTTTGGTTGTACACCATTAGTCCTTACGACTTGAAACATCATGGAGACTCTATATGCTAGTACTGTGCTTTGACTCGTTTACCGACTCTGAGGGGGTCATCAGGTGTCGAGATTGGGTACAGTTACGACACATATAGGAGTCAATGCATTGTTGTCAAGGATTCACCACATACTTGCGAGTGTGGATATCCTATGCGATCTGAGGAGATATTAGTGTGACAAATCTCTGGCCAGAGTACTTGATGTGATTTAAGAAATGGTTTCTTAGTAGCACATGCGATGTCACTAATTTGATCTTCAAGATGCATTGCATAGTTATCGAATCTTGAGCGACTCTCGATATACCAATGGTTGTTGATTCGATCGGGATATATGGATGAAGGGACCGTACTGTACGTTAACCAAAATCTACTGGTTCTTGTAGGCACTATCAGTGATACCTAGGGAATCATGGGGCGATGTTGCTAGGCGCTTTACCATGATTCGTTGGGCAAGTCGGAAAGTGTTGTTCCGAGTCACAAGGAGTTGTGAGCCCACGGCTAGCTGTATCCCTGAACCATTGAGGGTCACACAGTGTAATGGAGTTTTAATCCCCGTTGAGATAGTTAAATTTAAAGAGTTAAATTTAATGAACTAAGGAGTTGGACTTCTTAAATAAGAGTAAGGGAGTAGGATTTCCTAAAATGACATAGGGATGGACATTTTTGGAAACCACTGAATTCGGATTCAGGAAAATTTATTTTGACTTTAAAACGTGCAGAAATGGTTTCTGTGCACATTGGTAAAATCGTTTCATCAATCGGAGTCACGATGAATTTTATATTAATTTCTGAACGAGCGGGCTTTGCTTGTCGGGCCACAGCTTATGATTAATGGGCCCTAAGGTGTTAGTGGCCTGCATTATAAATAAGTTATTTCAGTACAGAAATTACACACAACAGGTCATATTTTGAGAGCAATTTTCGAAAACCCTACCCTCTCTCTCAAACATATTTCGGCCGCCCCCCTTCACTCTGCCCGAGAAATTCCGGTCTGTGATTTTGAATTGCAGTAAGGAATAACGAATCAAATTCGTGTATTCTCTTCGCAGAAAACTTCTGATAGATTTTCTAGTGCAATCTATCAGAGGGATTAAACCTCTGTTCGTGGACCTGATTGAAGGCGTTCATCGGTTCCAGGGAGAGACAACAAGAGCAGAATTGTTCTGTTGGTGTCCATTAATCTCGTTGCGAGATTTGAGGTAAAATTTATTTAATTGTTATTTAAATTTTACACACACGTAATTCAATCGTTGTATGGTTGATACCCACACCATGGAATCGTTCCATGAGAAAATTTTTAAACTTCCGCTGCACCGGGTATCAATCGTAATTGGTCTGGGAACTCGCCAGTTTTCCAACAGTGGTATCAGAGCCAGGTTGCTCAGATCAATCGATTGAATAATCAATTGTACAAAATTTTTGAGTCTCGGTTTATGAAACAAAATAAATATTTTTTAATAAAAAAAAATTTTTTCGGGGCAAAACCCGGGCAGCGATTGGATCGCTGCCCGGTGGGGCAGCAATTGTTGCTGCCCCGGGCGGCGCACGGCGCCGCCCAAAGGGGGCGCACAGCGCCGCCCAAGGCGGCGACCGTCGCCGCCCAGGGCGGCGCACGGCGCCGCCCAGGGCAGCGCTGTGCGCTGCCCAGCGCAGCGCTGGGCGCTGCGCAGGGCAGCGCTCGGCGCTGCCCAGGGGCGGCGCTCGGCGCTGCCCAGCGCAGCGCTGGGCGCTGCGCAGGGCGGCGCTCGGCGCCGCCCAGGGCAGCGCACGGCGCCGCCCAGGGGCGGCGCCAGGCGCTGCCCTAAGGGGGCAGCCGGGCTGCCCCCGGCCCGCGCCCCGGGTGCGGGCCGACCCGGGAGTGTCCCGGGTGGCCCGCGGGAAAAATTAATTTTTAATTTTTTTATTAATTTTAATATTTAAAAATTTTATTTTTGGTCCGGTCAAAAATTGTTTTTGATTGGTTCACGAGATTTCGGATCGAATTGTTCGAGTCCGTAAATTTTAAAATTGATTTTGGATAAATTTGAATTTTTGGAAAATTTTAATATTTTATCCGTAAATTGAATTTTGAAATCAATTATTTTGGTACAATTGATGATAAGATATGATCTTATGATATATTAGATAAAATATGATTTTATTTGTAAAATTGGATTTTATAGATAAAATATGATTTTATTTGATATGGAGATAAAATATGATTTTATATGTGAAATGTGATTTTATATATAAAATATGATTTTATCTTGTTTAAATTTGAATTGCCACAGCATGTTATCCAATAAATTAATTTTGAATTAAATGTTATTGGATAAGGATGATCGATTGCCATGACCAATTTTGTAGGTGTATGTTAGGAATTTACATTTTGTCTTTATTGTTGTTGGTTTTATTAATGGGCCTGGTTTATGGCCCGATATGAATGTCATATGTAATAAAAGTGGGCTTGGTTTATAGCCCGTTCCCACCCCCTAAAAATGTATCCCCTACTTGTCATTGTTATTTAATTGTAAATACATTAGATTTAGTGGGAGATCAAGATTTGAAGATGGTGGGTCCAGCAGACAATGAAGACTGAAGAAATGTAAATTGGAAGCATATGTAATAGGATTGCATTTGCATACTGCATATTACCTAGGATTGGACTAAGACCCGTGATTGGCAACCACGGGTCAATTAGAAATGGAATCGATCATCCTATATAATATGTGATATTATGATTGTATGCATGTTTAGACATAAATTGCGTGAATCCGGCAATGCATGCAATAAATTAAATATGATGAGACAAATATTTTTATAAATAAAATCCCTCATTTTAAATATGATTTAAAATTTATATCAAGATAAATAAAGGAAATTTAAATATTGTTTAAATGTTCCTACCTTCCATCAACGGTCAATGTATGTGATGCTACCCGCGGATACGGTCCGGCTCATATTATTGGGGGGGCCCGTCCGTCGGAAAGCTGTACATTGGATCGACAAATGTTGTAAGTTGGGTGGAACTCCCATGGGATCGGCTCATATTATTGGGGGATCCACATGGCGACCGTCCATCACAACTTAATATTGATGGGTCATCTTGACATGTCACTTTAAACGGCGTCATATTATTGGGCCCTTATTGGACATGAGGTAAAAACATGGGGGTTGCTTTGGAAGCAATTGGGCTCTACCTTTTGAGAATTATGGTTGGCTGATATTATTCGGGACCATAAGTTTGTCAATTGGACTCCATGTTCTCACTAAGGAAAAAGTTTCCCGTTTTCACTAGAGGGTGGTGAAATCGTTAAAATAGTGGGAGTGAGATTCATAAAATTAAATTCGCCTATTTTATGTCTTAGTAAATTGTTAAACAATCATTGATATATGTCTGTTTTTCCTTTTCAGTATTTCATACAATGAATTCGCGAAATCCTTTATTCTCGATCCTCGAACAAAACAAGCTGACTGGCGCCAACTATACGGAATGGTTCCGGAAGTTGAAGATTGTCTTAACTTCGGAGAAAATGCTCTACGTGTTAGAGAAAGCACCTCCGAAGGAAGCACCAGCTGACATAAGTCCGGAGGAATTGGCCAAACTTGATGCATGGTGTGACCATGACATCAAGACCAAATGCTATATGCAAGCCTCGATGTCTGATGAACTCCAGAGGCGATTTGAGGACACGGTGAATGCTGCTGACATTCACACGCAACTCAAGGAACTTTTTGGGGCTCAGTCGAGGGCTGAAAGGTTCTCTACTGTTAAGGAGTTGATGACGTGCCGCATGCGTGAAGGGACTTCGGTCCGTGATCATGGGGTACGAGTGATTTGGCTCATACAGAAGTTAGCGACCCTTGATTTGGTGTTGGAGCATGAACTCAATGTGGACTTGCTGCTTCTATCTCTTCCTTCTTCATTTGATGGATTCGTAATAAATTTTAATATGAACAAGATAGAGGCCACCCTTGAAGAGATGGTCAATATGCTCGTTACATATGAATCCACACTTAAGAAGGATAAGCCAGCTTTCTTGGTGGGCTCCTCATCTTCTGCTAAGAAGGGGCCAAGTATGAAGGGCAAGAAACGTTCTGCCCCACCCAAGAAAGTGGAACCCGAGAAGAAGCAAAAGACAAAGGCTTCAAACGATGGAAAATCCAAGGATGTTTGCCATTACTGCAAGAAGCCGGGTCATTGGAAGCGCAACTGCAAGGAGTATCTTGAGCAGTTGGGAACTGCAAAGGGTATGTTCTATATCGAAATAAACATGTCACTTAATACAACTTCTTGGGTATTGGATACCGGATGTGGTTCTCACATTTGCAATGATTTGCAGGTGATGACAAGAAGTCGCAGGCTTAGAATGGGTGAGACCCAGCTGAGGCTCGGGAATGGTTCCAGAGTTGAAGCTACGGCCATTGGAGATGTTTGTTTGATTTTGCAGAATGGTTTTAAATTATTGTTGAGAGATGTTTTATTTGTGCCAGATTTAATTAAAAACATTATTTCTATTTCTATGCTTGATAGAGATGGTTATTCTTGTAATTTTGTGAATGGGATTTGCAGTATTTACAAGAATGAATGTTTAATTGGAAATGGACAACTTGAAAACGATCTATATAATTTAAAACTAAAAGACGTTCCAGTGAATTGTATTGACAAACCGGCAACAACAAACAAAAGGAAAATCGATAGTCAAAACCCGGCAAACCTTTGGCACGCTAGACTAGGTCATATTTCCTCAAGGAGGATGAACAAGCTAGTGGGAGAGGGCATGTTTGATATGTCTGATATTAACTCTCTACCTACTTGTGAATCCTGCCTAAAAGGGAAAATGACTAAATCTCCTTTTAAGGGGAAGCCTGAACGTAGTCAAAATCTGTTGGATTTGATCCATACAGATGTTTGTGGTCCATTTAGAGTAGGGACTCAACATGGCCACACCTACTTCATTACCTTTACTGATGATTATTCTAGGTATGGGTATTTATATTTAATGAAATATAAGTCTGAAGCATTTGAAAAGTTCAAAGAATTCAAGGCTGAAGTAGAAAACAAGCTAGGTAAAAGTATTAAAGCACTTCGATCGGATCGAGGTGGAGAATACTTGAGTACCGAGTTTTTGGACTATCTAAAAGAGAATGGGATTCTCTCTCAGTGGACTCCTCCTATGACACCACAGCTTAATGGTGTATCGGAGCGTCGTAATCGAACTTTGTTGGACATGGTTCGATCCATGATGAGCTTCACTGAGCTTCCACCTTCGTTTTGGGGCTATGCGCTTGAAACGGCGGTATTGTTGTTGAATAACGTCCACACTAAAGCAGTGGACAAAACACCATACGAGTTATGGAATGGCAAAGCTCCTAAGTATTCGTACTTGAGGATTTGGGGATGTCCTGCTTACGTGAAGCGGACAGTGGGAGATAAGTTGGATAGTCGATCCAGCTTGTGTTATTTTGTGGGGTATCCGAAGAATTCAATCGGATATTATTTCTATTATCCTGCTGAAACAAAGGTGTTTGTTTCACGGAATGCCACCTTCTTGGAGAAGGAGTTCTTATTGGATAAGAAAGGCGAGATGATGGAACTCGAAGAAGTTCGAGAGGAACCCGAAATACAAAATAACGATCCCACACCTCAGGAACCATTGCTGGACACGCCTGCACCTAGAAGATCCGAGAGGACTTCTAGACCTCCAGTTCGATATGGTCTTCTTCTTGAAGAGGGTCAAGATGAACCCGACATTGGATGTGATCCAAGAAGCTTCAAGGAAGCAATTTCTGATGCGGATTCGAATTTATGGCTTGAAGCTATGCAGTCTGAATTGGATTCGATGCATACTAACCAAGTCTGGTCTTTAGTGGATCCTCCCGATGGAATTGTTCCAATAGGGTGTAAATGGATCTACAAAAGAAAGCTTGGGCCTGATGGTAAGATATTGACTTACAAGGCGCGATTGGTGGCGAAAGGTTATACTCAAAGGCAAGGAGTTGACTATGATGAAACCTTTTCACCAGTCGCAATGTTCAAGTCCATAAGAATCCTAATTGCCATAGCTGCATGGTATGACTATGAGATATGGCAAATGGATGTGAAGACTGCTTTTCTTAATGGAGACATTAAGGAAGAAATCTATATGAAGCAGCCTGAGGGGTACACATCCATGGGAAGCGAGCATAAGGTATGCAAGCTTCAGAGATCAATTTATGGTCTAAAACAAGCATCAAGAAGTTGGAACCAGAAATTTGATGAAACAATTAAAGACTTTGGTTTCATCAAGAACCCGGAGGAACCTTGCGTGTACAAGAAAGTAGTTAAGGATGCGGTGACATTCTTAGTACTTTATGTTGATGACATCCTACTCATTGGGAATGATGTAGGGATGTTGCAGTCAACAAAGATATGGTTATCAGGTAGATTTTCGATGAAGGATTTGGGTGAGGCATCCTACATTCTTGGGATACAGATCTATAGGGATAGATCTAAGAGAATGATAGGACTCACTCAATCAACCTACATCGATACCATATTGAAACGGTTTTCAATGGATGGGTCCAAGAGAGGACATCTACCCATGTGTCATGGAGTTTCTCTATCCAAGTCTATGTGTCCCAAGACTGATGCAGAGATAGAGAATATGACACATGTACCATATGCGTCAGCTATAGGTAGTATCATGTATGGGATGATATCTACCAGACCGGATGTAGCATTTGCTCTGAGTGTCACGAGCAGATATCAGTCTAATCCTGGTCAGATGCATTGGAAAGCCGTGAAGGACATTCTTAAGTACTTGCGAAGGACTAAGAATATGTTCATGGTTTATGGAGGACGAGAACTCAAACTGGAAGGCTATACCGACTCTAGCTTCCAAAGTGATGTGGATGACTCGAAGTCAACCTCTGGATTTGTGTTCATGCTCAATGGCGGTGCTGTCTCTTGGAAGAGTTCCAAGCAGGACACCACAGCGGATTCCACCACTGAGGCTGAATACATTGCAGCATCAGCTGCTGCTAAAGAGGCCGTTTGGATGAGGAATTTCGTCCAAGAGTTGGGCGTCATTCCTGAATTTGTTGGTCCAGTCCCGGTGTACTGCGACAACACGGGTGCCGTTGCTCAAGCAAAGGAACCAAGGTCTCATCAAAGATCCAAACACGTACTGAGGAAATACCACATAATCCGGGAGATTGTGGAAAGAGGAGACATCAGTGTCGAACGAGTGGCCTCTGCAGACAATATCGCTGATCCACTTACTAAGCCTTTGCCAGGACCATTGTTTGACAAACATCGCGAAGCAATGGGTCTACGTAGTATGACTAGTTGGCTATAGGGCAAGTGGGAGATTGTAAGAGTGGGTGCCCAGTGAGCCAACTGTGTGGCTATGGGCTTTGTTGACTCTTTGTATAAACAATCTTTTGTTTAATATTATTTACACTTTTATGGCAATGACTTTATATTACTTCATATTGTTATATTGTGATATACTATTGTTGTTTTGATAAAGACCTTGAATATACTATAGTGTATGTAAGATGTGGTAGAACATGGAGATGTCTATCATGAAATACATCTTATAGTCACTGTATATTCTAAAACCGTTCCTAGTCGATTGAGCCGTCCGATAATAAGGATAAGGATCGCTCGAGTTTGAGACTAGCATTTGCGATGCGGAGTACCACGTTTCATTGGTAGGGAACATGGAGATGTTCGAAGCATGCAAATGGATATTCATAGGATGAATAGTCGAACTACCCTATCCGGACTTTCCAAGTGGTTATCACTTATCGAGTGGATAAAGTCCGCGGTTTTGGTTGTACACCATTAGTCCTTACGACTTGAAACATCATGGAGACTCTATATGCTAGTACTGTGCTTTGACTCGTTTACCGACTCTGAGGGGGTCATCAGGTGTCGAGATTGGGTACAGTTACGACACATATAGGAGTCAATGCATTGTTGTCAAGGATTCACCACATACTTGCGAGTGTGGATATCCTATGCGATCTGAGGAGATATTAGTGTGACAAATCTCTGGCCAGAGTACTTGATGTGATTTAAGAAATGGTTTCTTAGTAGCACATGCGATGTCACTAATTTGATCTTCAAGATGCATTGCATAGTTATCGAATCTTGAGCGACTCTCGATATACCAATGGTTGTTGATTCGATCGGGATATATGGATGAAGGGACCGTACTGTACGTTAACCAAAATCTACTGGTTCTTGTAGGCACTATCAGTGATACCTAGGGAATCATGGGGCGATGTTGCTAGGCGCTTTACCATGATTCGTTGGGCAAGTCGGAAAGTGTTGTTCCGAGTCACAAGGAGTTGTGAGCCCACGGCTAGCTGTATCCCTGAACCATTGAGGGTCACACAGTGTAATGGAGTTTTAATCCCCGTTGAGATAGTTAAATTTAAAGAGTTAAATTTAATGAACTAAGGAGTTGGACTTCTTAAATAAGAGTAAGGGAGTAGGATTTCCTAAAATGACATAGGGATGGACATTTTTGGAAACCACTGAATTCGGATTCAGGAAAATTTATTTTGACTTTAAAACGTGCAGAAATGGTTTCTGTGCACATTGGTAAAATCGTTTCATCAATCGGAGTCACGATGAATTTTATATTAATTTCTGAACGAGCGGGCTTTGCTTGTCGGGCCACAGCTTATGATTAATGGGCCCTAAGGTGTTAGTGGCCTGCATTATAAATAAGTTATTTCAGTACAGAAATTACACACAACAGGTCATATTTTGAGAGCAATTTTCGAAAACCCTACCCTCTCTCAAACATATTTCGGCCGCCCCCCTTCACTCTGCCCGAGAAATTCCGGTCTGTGATTTTGAATTGCAGTAAGGAATAACGAATCAAATTCGTGTATTCTCTTCGCAGAAAACTTCTGATAGATTTTCTAGTGCAATCTATCAGAGGGATTAAACCTCTGTTCGTGGACCTGATTGAAGGCGTTCATCGGTTCCAGGGAGAGACAACAAGAGCAGAATTGTTCTGTTGGTGTCCATTAATCTCGTTGCGAGATTTGAGGTAAAATTTATTTAATTGTTATTTAAATTTTACACACACGTAATTCAATCGTTGTATGGTTGATACCCACACCATGGAATCGTTCCATGAGAAAATTTTTAAACTTCCGCTGCACCGGGTATCAATCGTAATTGGTCTGGGAACTCGCCAGTTTTCCAACAGAAGTCCAAACGAATCTATTTATCAATGGACTGAATCCGGAAATTTATGCTTGGATAGATACGGGGAGACCGAATAGATTGGCTGATGCTATTGACAGGGCTAAAAGAGCTGAAGCCGGTTTTATGAGACAGAAAGAAAGTTCAATTGTGCCTCAGTATTTCGAACAACCGCAATCTCAGTCACATTTGTCAGCACAGAGCAGATATGAGGCAGGAGGTAGTGTTAGTGGAAGTGAAGAGCGGATACAGTATTTGAGGCAACAGTTCAAGAAGTTTTGAAGTGACTCTTCTAGCTCTAGCAGACCGAAGCAGCTTGGTCTGGGTCGGAAAGCAGAATATTCCGGTGAATACTGTACTCACTGTGGAGGAAAGCATGCTAGCAATGAATGCCGAGAAACTTTAGGAAAATGTCATCGTTGCTATCAAGTGGGACATTTTTCGAGAGTGTGTCCTAATCCATGGGGAACAAGGAGAAACCTAAATGAAGATCCAACCCTTAGGCAACAAGCATCTACAGATTATTGAGCTCAAACTGCACCAGATGACGAGACTGCAGGTAATTATAAGATTTGATTAATTTGCCTGCATATTTATGAATCTGGGTGCATTGCATACAGATATAGTTGAGTAATTGATTATGTTACATTATTTGTATGTTGAGCCTTTGTATGCTGTAATTGCTATGTGCTAACCTTAGTAAACGGCTATGAAAGAAGATATCAGTAATTAAATCTGAAAAGCTGAATTATAGTTTGAAAGAAATAAGATTGAATTGAAGTTGATTGTGTTACTTGAAATATAGTACGAGTTCCCAAATTCAGGTTCCGATTTATTTTGGGTATTGAATAAGTTTATGGATCAATCATGATTATTTGGAAAGAATTTAGAGTTCTAATAAGATAATTATGAAAATCAGTTACAGTTGAGCCTTCTCTTTGATGTTGCTGAATCTATTATATCATAGGATCATGACTCTTGAATTTCTTGATATCGATTATGAGGTTTTGTTTTCGACCTCGATTGATTTTGATTGTCTGACGACCCGGTTCTTAATCTCTCAAATCATAAAATTAATCCAAGATCATGAATTAAAGATAAGCAATCAACAAGTATTCGAAACTTCAAAGAATTATTTTTTTGTTTTTGTTTTTTTTTTAAAGGAGGGGTGCGCTCGGGCGGCACTTTTCAGCCGCTCGAGCGCCCACCCTCGGGTTTGAGCACCAAAGGGGTGCGCTCGAGCTGCAGTTTTCTGCAGCTCGGGCTAATCCTGGACAGTCCCGAACTTTATTTTTCAGCAGCCAAAGATGTGATCTTGCTAAGTCCATATCTCAACATCTCAACAAAAGAGTTAATAACATTAACAACAAGAACTTCGAATATGATTACAAGATCACGAAGTAACATTCTAGACTAAAGTTCAAGTCTAAGATCTATACAACCATAATATGACAGCAGCTCATCATCTAAATCGGATCATCACTCTAATATTTCAAGTCTCAATTCCTCAAGCCCGTCGTTGCCCTGATCCTGAACCACCTGTTGCCATGCACACATCCAACACGACAACAGCCGGATAACTCCGGTGCGAAATACATTTCCCAGTATAAGAAACATATAGCATGCTATCAAGTTCAAGTGTAATCACTATCATTATTAAGTCATAAAATATTCATGAACAACAATACATGATATAATTCAAAGCATAAAACAAAGGCATGCTATAAATCAAAGCATAGCACAAAAACATGCTATAATCAAAGCATAACATATTCATCAATACAAAGTCATCTATCAAATCTAAGTAGTGTCTTAGTCTTGACTCTACCTTCTTTGTATTGACATCTTGATCTTGACTCTTAGTCTTAACTCTAGACCAAGACTTGACTATTTTCTCAACTCTCATCTAGGGATCCCGGTTTGAATAAGAACGTAACAAATCTCCCACCTACTCTCCCATTCGAGGTGGCGGTACATTCTTATTCCCGAACTTTGGTCCACTATATCGATCTTCGGTCATAGGAGTCGATCTAATCCTAAGCAAATCGATACAAGTCCAAACATTCGGTAATTTGGCACATCAGCCATCCTAAAACATGGCACATCCGCCTTCAACTCTTAAAGATCTAGTGGCTTATCAAGATGCAACCAATTCTAGAAGCATTAATCTAAGCCACCTACAAGAGACAAGCTAATCTAGCAAGGAAAGACAATAGACTTATCTATCTATGCCATCATCTATCTCAAACAAATTCATCTATCAATAAACAATCAAGAACATATATCTATGGACTTGAAAATAAATCAATTCCAACAAGAACAAATAAGTATGTGGTTTGGGGAAACTCAAGTCAAATCTAACTCGAGTTATATATCCCGTGGTTCGATGTTGGTTTATACCTTTCTTGTCTTGGTTTCAAGCTCTTCAAGGCTATCAAAATCTGTTCCCAAATCTGGTCAAGCCATACAACATAACCTTGTGTCAAAAATCTTCTCAAACACTACTTGATTTCCAAGGCTCAACTTCATAAATCTTGGCCCAATTCAATCCCGGTTCGAAGCTGAAGGTTTGAGTTCGATATCCCCTGTTTTCAAAACTGAAAACACAGAAAAAATAACTCATAATATCAGCAAGAACTCACTTCATCCACAGTTCCATCATAATCCATCAAAACAATTTCAAATTCTATACCGGCGGAGTAACGGTACAAAATCGATAACCAAAACTAAATTCTATCAGCTCTAACATTCAAATCAACTTCATAAACACTTCCTACCAGCTTATACCACTCAAATATCAGTAATTCATCAAGTAATAATTTTTAAATAAAGGCTGGACATTCATCTAGAAAGTAAACGACGCTCGTTCTTCAATCTATCTTCAATACAATCAAACATAGAAGCTCAAGAACTCATAACCATAATCACTTCTGATTTCTGCCTCATAACATGTTTTCGAATCATAATGAATCTCATCAATACTTACATCAATAGATAGCCCTTCTCTCAAGGAGTCTGGAACACTTCTCGGAATCGAATTCGGATAACCGGAGCAAAAATTATTAAAGATTGAAGATCACTTCTAAAGAAGAAAATGAAGCCTCACGATTTCTTGGGTTGAGGAAGATGATATTTTGCTGAAACATACATGATACACGTTTACATATCCTAAAAGCCAAGTGTCCCATGTAAATTTTCCCATATTTGCACTTTGGCCCCTCAAATCTCCAATAATTGCAGTTTGGTCCTCAACCTTTAATTTAATTCAATTTCAATCCTAAATAATTTAAGAATATTAGAATTTAACTCAAAACTCTAAATATTCTCAAATTAAATATACTCGGATTAAAATTAAATAATTCTTGGATTAATTCAATTAATCCCGGGCGTTACAGATTGGCTCTTATTTCTTGATAGAGTCTTATTTTATTCACTCGCTTAAAGTCAAGATGCAAGTGAGTTGTTTTCACTTAGCAGATTTTGTCATTCAGAATATTCGCTCTTTGGATGGCCTTGACTTGAGTGAGTTTCTTTGATTATGAATTTCAAGAGTTGTTGATCAATTGATATATGTATTCGGTATAATTTGATGTTGTTGGCTCGTAACTGATAGAAAGTTTGATTCAGAGTATCAGTAAGAGTTTTGAATTGGTTGTATGATTTTTCCAGAACTGGATAATAATGCTTGATCGACTGATTAAAGACTTTGATTTGTATGTGAGTCTCTAGACAAGATAGCAATTCAGAGATAATGGATGTTGAGATGAATATTCGTTTGATTGTGCCAGATAGTCTAGACATGAGAAATCACCTTCTGGAAAAGGCACACTACAACAGATTTTATATCCATTCAGTTGTTTGGAAATGTTGTATGAATTACTTGGAAAACAGTATTGGTAAAAGAAAATGGAAGACGATATGAAAGAATTGCGTTTCCAATACCTATGTTTCCAGTATTAGAAGCAGAAAAGAAGAGACTGAGTGATCTATGAATCAGTTTAGCAACTCTAAAGTCGAAACAAGAATAATTTTTCGACAGATTTTAGTTCAAAATTACTTAAATCGTCATGAGTTTGCGATTTGTATTGAAAAAGATTCATCAGATTCAAGAATATGCTGTATTATCTGTAATATCGATATGAGTTTCTAGCTGTTAAGAAGTTAGTGATATGATGAAATTACAAGAAATTGTTGAAATTTATTGTCGAGATAGAGATTTGAGATTTAGTTGGTATATTGTGACATCGATTTTCAGAAGTTCTGTGTGTTTGATTGCCTTATGCCACTCTTTGATCGATGGATTGTCTGAGATGACTATCCAGATTTGAGAAAATGCTCAGAACTAAGGTATCTGATTCGATACTAACTGATAGATTTTTGTCACATATTTATTGCAATTCCTGTAACAGTGATTCGATTGATATAGAGATCGTGTTTTTGATTACGAAATGAGAAGAAAAGCAGAAGTTTATTTGTGATGAGGCGGTATTGCAAAAGTATCGGTGATCAGATCAGATGTGGTTTGATAAAAGACAGAGAATATGAAGATTGATCCGTACCGAATTTGAACAGAGCAGATTAGATAGAGTAAGAGATTGAAGCTTGAACAGCATGTTCAATGAGAAATGTTCTTTCCGGAGTAATATCTGATTCAGAAAGAAATTTCTATGATCTAATGAATAATCAATACAGATTTTGGTCAGAAAGAAGAAGAAGATAAGATATCAGAACAGATATCTAAAGTTCTTAGAATTGAAGTAAGAATTACTTCAGTCAGCTTTACAATTTACGCGATTCAGTAGTACGATTGAATGCGATTTCGAGGACGAAATCATTCCTTAGAAGGAAGGAATTGTAAGGCCCTGAAAATATGAATATTAATTACGGAATTAGAGATTTAAATTTCATATTTGGAAAATATTCAATTTGGAAATTATGGAAGTAGAGATGCAATTTTCGAGCCGAAAATATTTAATTTGAGAATTTACGGATATTTGAGAATTAAATTCCGGGATTCTTAAATTAAAAGAATAAATATTCGAATTGAATATTATGGGATTAAGATTGAAATTCCGAGTCGTGGGAATTAAAGAGGATTTAATTTTTAGAAGAAACTCGAGCAGAGACTGAATTGTAAATATTGAATTTTCAGGGACTAAAATGCAAATACCTTATTTTATTGGAAAAGTGGCATGTATATAGATATATATACGTGTATAATGGTGGAAAGGTATCAGAATTTCAGCTCCAAGGTTGAGGATTGATTTAATATTAAATTTCAATTTCAAAGGAAATTAAGGACCAAAGTGCAATTTTCCTAATGCTAAGTGGAATCACACGTGGGCTTCTTATATAATATTTCATGTATTCATTCATGTAATATTCAGCAATTGCAACAGAGAAGTCGAGAAAGAGGGTTCCCAAAGCTGATTTCAATATTCCAATTTCTATAGAAATCAATCCGCTTGTTAGAATTTCAAATAGATCGTATATTTGCGATCACGGCTTCGAGTGCTACATTTTGACGTAATGTTGGCTCAATTATACCGTGTTTGAATTTTAAGATTTTGTTAGAATTAATATTTGATTGTATAAACGTGTTCTAGTATATACGACGATATCATATCTAAGTCGAATCGTGAAAAGATCGTCGTTCGGGCATGTTTATCAATTTTTGAATATTTTCTGAATTTTTGGAAATATTATGCTGCTGAATTCGTGTATGGCTGATGGGAATTGATATGAATATGTGTTTAGATGATTGAGAAGATGATGTTAATGCTTTTAGAATTTCCGATTCCGGTCCGTTATGCCGTCGGTAGAAGATTTTGAATTGATATGAAATTCTGAAATTATTGGGATGCTATTTTCGAATTATGGCTTATATATTGAGGTTGATATTAGATTTAGATCAATTTTTAGATGATGTGTAAGCCTTTGGATTTATCGAATTTGAATCATTGCGCCGTCGGTTTAAATTCCGGTCAATCGATCAAGAATTGTAGTTGCTGCTTGATGAATTGTAATGATGTTAAGAAGCTGATGTTGAGTTTTAAACAATGTAATTCAGATTTAAGTTGAAAAGTATCGAAGTCGAGTCGACGAGTCCGGAATTGATTTGAAATGAGCTTCAAGTTGGACACAACTAAAGAAGAATGAACAAGAAGTGAAGTGAGCAGAATTTTGAGAAGCTTGTTGTTGTTGTTTAGAAGTTACAAGAGTTTTGAGAATTAAAGATCAAGATCAAGGTATGATTCGACATTAAATTTGACAGGTAAAATAACTCGAGAACGTGGTGGTTTTCGAGTTTATTAAATCACATACATGCATGATTAGGTGTTTTACTTAATCTTATATGAATTACTTGATTTAGTTGATTTGATTGATATATGAGTTGTTTGATTTAAACATGATTACTTGTTAATATTGATGATTGAATATTTATTTGAGATTGATGAGTTTAGATTATTCTGAATTGTTGAGTTATGGTAGATTGGTTATAGAATTGAGAGTAAACCTCTTGAGCCATAATTCTTTTGAAACCTTGAAAACAGAATCGAAAAGAAAATATTGGATGTGGTGAACTTGTATACGAGAGGCTAGATATCTGACTTGATTTCTTTTGCCACGGTTCTCAGTATAGTGTTCACAGTCCAGGGAATACGAGATTGACCACCTCGAGCGGGAGCGTAGGTGGAAGGCTTGATTTTTGGCCTTATTATATTCCCGGGATCCCAACGAAATGATTTTAAAAATATTGATTCTGTGAGACTTGAATCCTTTAACCCTCGACTTGTCTTTGAGTCTTTATGTTATTGAATGAATTTTCTTTGAAATATATTCGACAGGTAAGGGTATAAGGAAATGATGATTGTGATAGTGATTTATTATTTGAATTATATCTACTGGATTTATATAGATGTCTTTCATACTGAGATTTATTCTCACCGAAGTTATCCGGCTGTTGTTTTGCTTGTATGTGTGCATTGCATCAGGTTGAAGAGTAGCGAGTCGGACTTGACATGGAAGCGAGAGATTGAGAGATTAGAGTGGAGACTCGGGTGATAGAAGTCTACGTTCTTTTGTAATGTCAAGCATGTTAGATTAGAATCTAATGTTGATATGTTAAATTCATTGGTTTAGTTTATCCTTTCATGTTTGATGTTTGTATTAAAGGTTTGAGACTAGACTTTAATCTAGATGTTTATGTTGTTCCTACAATTGAAATTAATTGAGTCACTTTTGTACATTCTACATGTAAACTTGAGTTGGTTTATATGAATGAATGGAACTTATCTTGTTGTAGCATCATGCTCTCTTAGTTTTGAATATGCTAGTGTTATTTATGTCATTAGCTTGATATATCTTGGTGGAGTTAGCATGAACTTGTTTATATTCTCTGGGATATGATTATGTTAGCATAGGCTTGGCTTATGAGATGTTTGTAGTGACTTCAAGACTCAGATAAGGAGTGGAAAAATCGAAGTCAGTTTCTGCCCAGGGCAGCGCCCGAGCTGCAGAAAAGAGCAGCCCGAGCGCAGCCCCGAGCTGTGCGTTCTGTTTGAGAAAATTCAGGGCGCGCTCGAGCGGTGCTTTTTAGCCGCTCGAGCGCGGCCCAATATTTATAAAAAAAAAAAAATTTTTTTTAGCCTTTGATTGCTTGATCTTAATTCATGTATTGGATTATATGTATTACTTGATCTTGGATTAATCGTAATGATTTGAGAGATTAGTGCCCGAGTCCTCACATGGTAAAAGAGTAAGAAATATAAAATTAAATATGGAAACTAGACTATATAATTGGGACGGATGAAAAAGAAAAATATTTTGAATAAGTGGGACGTAGAGAGTATTTAGAATTATTTGTATTTTTTTTGTTTTTTTATAAAGAATTATTTGTATTTTAAATAATATGTATATATATATATATATTATAATTATATAATTTTAAATAAATTAATTTGATATAAAACCAATTATATATTCTAATTTAGTTAAACTTTTATTTGTACATACGCTGTTAAATTTTCATCAATACGTATTTCTATCTCCTCCCTACTCCATGCCTCTTCAGCCTTCACAACCCACATACACACGAATCTTCACCAAACTCACGAAGCCCATCCCTCACACCAAAATACCAACGCAATCAGAAACACATTCAACATCAAACATTACATCACAATTGCTAAGGTCCTAACGCAACGAAACACGATCGAACTCATCTATCTCCTTGGTCTTGCGCCATCCAGGTACGACATGCATACATGTTATTTCATTCCATCTCATTTCATCCCCTTTCAATTCATCCAATTTGATTTCAAATGATCATCAAAATTTAATTTAATTCATTCACAGTCATATTTTATAGCCTCACCATATGAAATTCTACAACTTCTATTATAAAATTATGCAAATACGCTCTAATTGTGCCACTGTATATCTCCATCTAAATGGTAAGCACAATTTAATTTCCAATAAAAAAACCAAGTACATATTTTGAATTCAAAATATGCAAATTTGCAGTAGGAAATTTCATTAGCATCACCGTCATTTTTCAAAACATTAATTTAATGGCTAATTAGCCTCACCGTCATTTTTCAAATTCAAATTCAAAATGGCTAATTAGTAAAGTTGTAGTAGGAAATTTCTCACAGTTAATTTAAATTTGATTTCTCTAAACATTAATTAGTTTTTATTGTTTAAGATCAAATGTAAAATTCTGCATAAATATGGCTTCTTAAACTTTAGTTAAATTTTGAGAGTAACTATATATCGAGAGCTTTTGATAAAGTATGATTGAGTTATGGGCAATAGGAAATTATTTTGATTACTTATCAAGTCTTAACAGTGACAAAAATTCTTAGGTTTAGGCCCACAAAAAAAAAATCACTTTTGGAGTAGGTGAATTGGTGTCTGAATGTCTATGTACACTTTGAAATGGCCAATCCTAAAATTCTGCAGTAGGAAATTTCTTACAGTTAATTTAAATTTGATTTCTCTAAACATTAATTAGTTTTCATTGTTTAAGATTAAATGTAAAATTCTGCATAAATATGTTTTTTGAAACTTTAGTTAAATTTTGAGAGTAACTATCTACAGCTTTTTATACAGTATGATTGAGTGATGGGCAATAGAAAGTTGTTTTGATTACTTATCAAGTCTTAACAGTGACATAAATTCTTAGGTTTGGGCTCAGAAAAAAAAATACTTTTGCAGGAGATGAATTGGTGTCTCAATGTCTATGTGCACGTTCAAATGGCCAATCCTAAAATTCTGCATATTTGTAAGCAAGAAAATAACAGAAAGGGTGTGACGACCCGGTTCTTAATCTCTCAAATCATAATAATAATCCAATGTTAAAGAATTAAAGCCAAGCATCAAAGCCCAAATTTTTATTTTTTTTTAAAAAATGACCTACGCGCGCGGGGATCACCCCTCGCTAGAACCCCGCCCCTGCATCAAACCCGCCCCGACGGGGCGGGTCTAGACCCGCCAAAGAGGGTCCTAAGCGGGTCCGGGGCGGGTCTCAGGTTTGGCCAAACCCGCCCCGCCAAAGTATTATATATATATATATTTAAAATATTCATGTATATATATAAATATAAAATATATATGTAATATTAATATTATATAATTATATTATTATACTAAATAATTAATATTTTATCCATAGTTTGAATGTGTAATATTATTGGATTGAAATGAATTTATTTTATTATGATATGTATAGTATAAAAATAAATCATTATAATGTTTTTTATCTAATAAATATTAATTAATTACAAGTTAATAAATTTAAACTTTTGAGAATAATTTTTTTTTGTTTTAAATATTAAAAATCTATATTTGAAATTAAATTTAATGATATTTGTTAATTTTAAAACTTTTTATTTTTTTATTTTTAATTTAAAATTATTTAATTTATGGCGGGTCCAACGGGTCTAACCCGGATTGGACCCGCCGGGTTCGCGGGGCGGGTCCAAAGGGAGGCGGGGCGGGTCCCGGATTTAGCCAAACCCGCCCCGTTTCCATCCCTACCCCTCGCGCGTGCGCGGATCAAAGGGCCAGCAGCCCCATGGCTTGGCCTGCGCGCGCGCGAGCAGGGCTCGCCCGTGCGCAGGCCAATCGGCCAGAAAAAATATAAACAGCTCAGCTGCTGTCCCCTACCTCCTTGATCCAAATACAACCTTTCCAAGTCCAAGAAATATCCTCAAAATACAACATAACAACTATATTGTCATTGCTATAGAATAAACACAACAAGATCAAGTGTTATACATATCAAAGTAGTAGAATCTCTAGACCAAAAGTTCAAGTCTATCAACTACAAGATCAATGTTCTAGAACCAACAAAAGTTGACAGCAAATAAACATCTACACCAGATCATCACTCTAATCTCTCAAGTTTTGATTCATCAAGCCCGTCTTTGCCCTGTTCCTGAACCACCTGTTGTCATGCACACATAAAAACACGACAACAACCGGATAACTCCGGTGAGAAACATATTTTCCAGTAAAAGCGACAAACATGCAAAGCAAGTTATATATATCAAACTCATGGTATAAATAAAATAAAATGAATAATTTAAAACAGGTTTCTCTCAAGGAATCTCTCATTTCATCGGTTGGGATCTCAAGAAGGAGATATCGTAACTGAACCACCGACACTCTCGATCGAGGTGGGGCTACTTATCTTGCTTCTCTAGACTTTGAAGCCACTATACATGTCAATCAGATGCTAGGCTATCTCAATCACCCAGGCCATACATATATAGTTCCTAAAATCGTCTAATCGAACACTTCAGTTCATTTCAAAATCAAGGAATAAATCTCACAAGATGAATGCAACATATAACATTAATATAACATTCATTAACGTCATAGACTCATTCAACAATTCACATAAGAGCAAATAATCAAACACGTATGTGATTTAGGGAACTCGATACAAACCATCTTGAGTATTAATCCCATTCAAGTAAAAGTCCACTTTTACCTTTCAAGTGTGGTTTCAAGATATCTTCTAGCTATCCAAATCTGGACAAGTAACAACCATAAGACTTGTATCAAAATCTGCATTCAAAACCAATCAACTCCATTGTAGAATAACTTCAAACCTTGCTTCAAATCTCTACCGGTTCGAAGTTGACGTTCTCGAGTTCAATGACATTCAAACACAATCTGAAATGAAGTGTAGAAAGCTTACAAACATCAACTAAAACTCACAAATATCTCAGCCCAACATAAGATAGCAAAACAACCTCAAATCATAAGTTCGGCGGCGTAACGACATAATTTCGGCAACCAAAACTCAAAGCTATCAAACTTCACGATCATATATATTCTCAACCACTCCTAATATCCATAATTCAGCTAGAAACCAGCAATATCATCATGTAAGATTTCAAACCAAATCTAGAAAAATCATAACAATTCAACCCGATAGCCGTTCATCGATTCAACTTCGAATAAACAATATCTAACATCTCAACAACACATAATTAAGCTCATAATCTGATGTCCCCAACAAGATTTTTGAAACTTGGTGAATCAAAAGAAAACTTACATCACTTTGAAGCTCTTGTTGCGAGGATTCCAAAACACTTTTCGGAATCGAAATCGGATAACCGAAACTCAAAATATAAGAATTTGAAGATGAAGAATAGACTTGAGGGTTCTTTGCTCTTTCACTCTCGGTTCTTCCTCTGAATTTTTCTGATGAAAATGGTTGCACTACACGTGAGTAAGGCATACATTAAACAAGTGTCCCACTAAAATAAGGATTTTGCACTTTAGCCCTCTAATTCTTGCTTATTTGCAATTCAGTCCTCGGCCAATCATTTAATTCAATTTCAATCCTAAATTATTTAAGAATATTAGAATTTAAATCAAAACTCCAAATATTCCCAAATTAAATATTCTCGGATTAAAATTAAATAATTTCGGGCGTTACAAAGGGGTTTCATCTCGAACAGGTTTCCCAACTTTAAAACCTTAATTTTTATAGAAATCCATCCTTTCAACAGAGACGTTGTAGCCATCAAATCTTCCGCACGTGCTTCGGTGTTGTTTACTTCGCCGATCCCGTGGTGTTTACATCATCTTTTTTTTGCACTCAAGTATGTAATAAATTAGAGATCTGACGTCCGGGTTATGGATCCTCTAGATTTCACTGTGTTTATTGATTTTATTTATTATTTATATTTTGATTGTAGCTAATTATGGATGTCGTTAAGAAAGCCGCTTCAATGTCTAAATCTTTGACCAAATCGAAAAGAAGCAGAAGAAGACAAGCACCAACAAGAAGAGTTGTGGACATTGAGAGCCTTTTCTCTTACTCGATTGGAGCCACCACAGGTGTTTTCTTTGGTTCACTTTTAGATTATATTTTATTTTAGTTATTTTATTTTATTAATTCTGAAACGGTGAGAACTACCTATTTTAAATATTTTATTTTATTTATTAATTTTGAAACGATGAGAACTACAGTGAAACCAAGTAATTCTGAATCGGTAAGAACTAAAGTAAAACAAATCAATAGTGAAACGGTGAACAATACTAATCCAAAAGACCAAACAACTAGTGTTATTTTAGTTATACTATAGTGTTATTGTAGTGTAAATTTAGTTAAACTATAGTGTAATCCTAGTGTAATTTTAGTTATACTATAGTGTAATGCTAGTATAATATAGTATAATCCTAGTGTAATTTTAGTTATACTATAGTGCAATCCTAGTGTAATTTTAGTTATACTATAGTGTAAATCTAGTGTTATTTTAGTTATACTATATTGTTATCGTAGTGTAAATTTAGTTACACTATAGTGTAAACCTAGTGTAATTTTAGTTATACTATAGTGTAATGCTAGTGTTATTTTAGTTATACTATAGTGTTATTGTAGTGTAAATTTAGTTACACTATAGTATAATCCTAGTGTAATTTTAGTTATACTATAGTGTAATGCTAGTATAATATAGTGTAATCCTAGTGTAATTTTAGTTATACTATAGTGTATTCCTAGTGTAATTTTAATTATAATATAGTGTAAATCTAGTGTTATTTTAGTTAGACTATAGTGTTATCGTAGTGTAAATTTAGTTACACTATAGTATAAACCTAGTGTAATTTTAGTTATACTATAGTGTAATGCTAGTGTTATTTTACTTATACTATAGTGTTATTGTAGTGTAAATTTAGTTATACTATAGTGTAATCCTAGTGTAATTTTAGTTATACTATAGTATAATTCTAGTGTTATTTTTTTTTACTATAGTGTTATTGTAGTGTAAATTTAGTTATACTATAGTGTAAATCTAGTGTAATTTTAGTTGTACTATAGTGTAATGCTAGTGTTATTTTAGTTATACTATAGTGTTATTGTAGTGTAAATTTAGTTATACTATAGTGTAAACCTAGTGTAATTTTAGTTATACTATAGTGTAATGCTAGTGTTATTTTAGTTATACTATAGTGTTATTGTAGTGTAAATTTAGTTATACTATAGTGTAATCCTAGTGTAATTTTAGTAATACTATAGTGTAAATTTAGTGTTATTTTAGTTATACTACAGTGTTATCGTATTGTAAATTTAGTTACACTATAGTGTAAACCTAGTGTAATTTTTGTTATACTATAGTGTAAATCTAGTGTTATTTTAGTTATACTATAGTGTTATTGTAGTGTAAATTTAGTCATACTACAGTATAATCCTAGTGTAATTTTTGTAACACTATAGTGTAATTCTAGTGTTATTTTAGTTATACTATATTGTTATTGTAATGTAAATTTAGTTACACTATAGTGTAATTGTAACACCCGGAATTATTTAATTTTAATCCGAGAATAATTAATTTGGGAATAATTGGAGTTTTGATTTAAATTCCAATATTCTTAAATTGATTAGGATTGAAATTGAATGAATTGAGAAATTGAGGACCAAATTGCAATTTTGGAAGACTTGAGGGGCCTAAGTGCAATTATTGGAAATTGGCGGACACTTGTTAATCTTGAGCTTATTCACGTGTATACCATCATGTTTCATCAGAATTTTCAGAGACAAGAACCGAGAGAGCAAGAACAAAGAAATCCCAAGCTTTTTCTTCATCTTCAAATTGCAATATCTTGAGTTCCGGTTATCCGATTTCGATTCTGAAAAGTGTTTTGGAATCCTCAAGATGAGACCTTCGATTTGATGTAAGTTTTCATTTGATTCATTATGGTTTAAGAATTCGAAAATGGCAGAGATCAGTTGTGATTATGAATTGATGTTGTTGAGCTCGTATTCTTTGTTCTATCGAGTTCGGGTTGAAGGATGGCTATCGATTATGTTCTTATGAATTTCCAGAAAGTATTTCGAAATTCCTATCTTATGTTATGCTGGTTTTGATTGATATTCAGCTGATGGAAGATGTATATGTTGATAGACTATGAGTTCGGATTGCCGAATTATACCGATATGCCGTCGAACTTTTGATTTGAAGTTGTTTTACTTGTTTATATATGAGCTAATATTGACATGGATTGGATTTGATATTTCATTGGAAATTATGTTGTGTTTTCAGTTTGTAAACAAGGGACATCGAGCTCGAGAACGTTAACTTCGAATCGGTAGAAGAAAGATCAATGTTTGAAGCTATTCTATAATGGAGTTTGAGTGGTTCTAAGTGCAGATTTTGATACAAGTCTTGTGATTGTGTTGTTCAGATTTGGAGAGCTTGAACTCACCTTGGAATAATATTTGAAATGTAAAAGTGGACTACTATTTTGAATGGGATTATAACTCGAGATGGTTTGTATCGAGTTCCCTAAATCACATACTTATTTGCTTATTTGCTTTTATATGCTTTTCTATGAATGGTTGAATGAGTCTTGATGTTAATGAATGCTATTTTGTTGATATATGATGCATTCATCTTGTACGACTTGTTCTTTGATTTCGAAATGAACGGAAACGTTCGATTAGACGATTTGAGGAAGTATATTTGTATGGCCTGGGTGGTTGACTTAGCCTAGCGTCTGATTTACATATATAGTGGCTTCAAAGTCTAGAGAAGCAAGATAAGTAGCCCCACCTCGATCGGGAGAGTCGGTGGTTATTTATGATATCTTCTTCTCGGGATCCCAAACGATGAATTAGTGAACCTTGTTTTAAAACATGCATTGAAGTTATGTTTATATCATGAGTTTGATATATGATTTGCTATGCATGTTTAGTTGCTTTTACTGGGAAATATATTTCTCACCGGAGTTATCCGGCTATTGTTGTGTTGTATGTGTCATGGCAATAGGCGGGAGTGGAACAAGGCAAAAGCGATCTTGAAGAACAAGGGATGAGAGAATAGCGTGATGATCCGAGTTTAGATGGTTGTGAGCTGTCAATGTTGTGTTGAGTTCAAAGACATGAATATGTTGTAGTTACATATGCCAAGACTATTTGGCTATGAGGTTGTTGTCTTAATAATGTACACAAGATATGAGATGATGTATATTACTTCTTAGGACTTGACTTGATATTGTATACAATGTTCCATGTTTGATATATGAGCCTATTATGTTGATTTTAAGGCTTTGAGATGATCTATTTCTATCAACTTATATCATGTTAGAATGCATGTTAGCTTATGATTTTGTATAGGCTATGTATGAGTTGACGTTAGATGAAAATGAATGGAAGGAACTCATTTCGACAGCAAAATTGCATCAGTTGGAATTTTTGGAAAATGAGCCCGCTCGATCGGTGATTCCTACCAATCGAGCGAGGCCAACATTGCTTCCACCCGAGTGTTGGGCTTCAGGGCTCGCTCGATCGGTAGCTTTTTACCGATCGAGCGAGGTGCTCCCTTTTAAAATTTTTTATTTTATTTTATTTAGTATTTGATTCTTTGACTATTATTTACGATGATTTGATTAATGAGAGATTAGAACTCGGGTCGTCACAACAGGTGGTATCAGAGCGAGAAAATTTTGGACTGAGTTAGATAGCGAGTGGGGTAGATCGAGTCATCTTCCTTGCTTCTTTATTTTAATTATGCTATGATGTAATTATATGATTGAATTACATGTTGTAAATGCTAGCATGGTTTACTTTCAAGTATTTTATTACATGATGTATTTATTTTATTTGAAAGTAAGATTTATGATGATTAAAGATGCATGCTTACTGGAATATCTGAAATGATTAGAGGCATGTGTTCTGGATATGCTACCTGATTATCGGAATTGATTGGAAGCATGTCTTGTTTGAATACTTAGATTATTTCTTTTAAGATTGAATCAGAACCGAGTCTTGATCAGAGGTAAGATGATCAGAGGAGGACTGAGATAGATTTGATGATTATGGTATCCTAACCATTTTGATAATCAGATATGTCTCGACGACCAGGACGACCTCCTCTTAGACCACATGTTCCTACTCCTATACCAGAGCAGACAGTTCATACTCCTCTGCCGGAACAAACAATGGTAACACCGATAGTGCCTCAAGCTGCAGTCCCAAGCAATGAACAGGGAAGTACCTCTCGAGATATGACAGATATGACTGCCACTCCGATGGAAACACTGCTCAAACTCTTTCAATCATACCATCCGCCTACACTGAAAGGTACTAAGAATGCAGTTGAATGTGAAGGATGGCTTGATGATATGGAGATGTTGTTTGATTCACTTGATTATGGTGATGAGCGGCGAGTCAGACTCATTGGACATCAGTTGCATGAGGTTGCGAAGAGCTGATGGTCCACGACTAAGAAAACTTTGGAGCATAGAGGAACTGTACTTACTTGGAATGTCTTCAAAATTGAGTTTTACCAACGCTTCTTTCCAGTGTCTTACCGCAAAGATAAAGGGGCAGAATTTGCTACTCTGAAGCAGGGAAACTTAAATATTGAAGACTATGTTTCCAAATTCTCTACATTGCTACGTTTTGCTCCACATGTTGCGGATAGTGATGAGGCTATGGCTGATCAATTCATTAATGGACTGAATCCGGACGTCTTTACTTTGGTGAACACAAGGAGACCGAATAATTTTGCTGATGCTTTGAACAGTGCCAAAGAAGCGGAAGCTGGTTTGATACAACAGCGAGGAACTTTGTTTACCGCTCAGCCTCCGAGACAGTCACAAACCTCAGCTCCCATTCCACAACAACCTCCTCGATTTGAAAGTGGTGGTAGTAGCAGTGGCAAGAAAGGATATTTGCAGGCTCGAGGGAAACAGTTTAAAAAGTCAGGGAGCAGTTCTTCGAGTTCCAGTGGCACGAAACAGAAGAAAGGAGTGTTTTGTAACAGTTGTGGTGGAGGTCATCCAACCAATCAGTGCCGAGGTGTATCTGGGAGGTGCCATATATGCCATCAGACTGGCCATTTTGCGAGGGTGTGCCCTCAGAGAGGTTCTGGACAGTCACGAGGTGCAGAGTCATCACGATCAGTGGCTCAACCTGCGAGGCAAGCCTCTTCTGTTCATTCCTTTCAACCATCACATCCACAGCAACAGCCAAGGCCAGGAGGGAATCAGACAGGTAGTCAGTCATCGAGACAACAGGCTCATGTCTTTGCACTGACGGAGGAACAGGCACAGGGAGCACCAGATGACGTGATTGCAGGTAACTGTTCTCTTTATGGTTATCCTGCATATGTATTGATAGATACAGGTGCATCCCATACGTTCATCTCTGCACGATTTGCTTCATTACATTCTTTGCCTGTTGAAACATTACCTATTGTAGTATCTGTTTCTTCTCCTTTGGGGAGAGGTCTTATATCTATTCAGACAATTAAGAATTGTTTACTACGGTATGATGGTAATGAGATCGAGATAGATTGTTTTGTGCTTGGTTTGTCTGATTTTGATTGCATTATCGGGATTGATATGCTAAACAATACAGAGCTACCGTAGATTGTTTTCAGAAGATAGTGAGGTTCAGACCTGAGATGGCTGGAGAATGGAAATTCTATGGTAAGGGTTCTCGTGCAAAGATTTCTCTGATTTCTATATGATCAATGACACGACTTTTGCAGAAAGGAGCAGAGGGATTTCTTGTCTATACAGTTGATGTTTTGAAAGCTAGCCCGAACCTGGCTGATTTATCAGTGGTTAGTGAATTTGCGGATGTTTTTCCCGATGAAATTCCAGGACTACCTCCGTATCGTGAGATTCATTTCAACATAGAACTGATGCCAGGTACTGCACCAATTTCTAAAGCACCTTATCGAATGGCACCAGTAGAATTGAAAGAGTTGAAAGATTAGTTGGAAGATTTACTGGCCAAGGGATACATTCGACCCAGTGTTTCTCCTTGGGGTGCTCCAGTATTGTTTGTCAGGAAGAAAGACGGTTCAATGAGATTGTGCATCGACTACCGGCAACTGAACAAGGCAACGGTAAAGAACAAATACCCTTTTCCTCGTATTGATGATTTATTTGACCAGTTGCAGGGTTCTTCTGTGTATTCCAAGATCGATCTGAGATCTGGGTACCATCAGCTGAGAGTTAGAGATTTTGATATTCCAAAAACTGCTTTCAGAACCAGGTATGGCCATTATGAATTTATAGTTATGCCGTTTGGTCTGAAGAATGCTCCAGCAGTGTTTATGGCTTTGATGAACCGTGTGTTTCAGAAATATCTTGATGACTTCGTTATAATTTTTATTGATGATATTCTGATATATTCGAAGAATTTGATTGATCATGCTGAACATTTGAGAATCGTGTTGAAGACGTTAAGAGCTGAGAAACTGTATGCTAAACTGTCAAAATGTGAGTTTTGGCTGAAACAGGTTGTTTTTCTTGGACATATCATATCTGGAGATGGTATATCTGTTGATCCAAGCAAAGTCGAGGCAGTGATCAATTGGTCTAGACCCACATCTGTTCCTGAGATACGTAGTTTCATGGGTTTGGCTGGGTATTATCGCCGATTCATTAAAGATTTTTCCAGTATTGCGAAGCCGATTACTCAGTTAACGCAGAAGAATGCTCCTTTTATCTGGTCTGAAGCTTGTGAATCTAGTTTTATTGAGTTGAAGAAGCGACTGACCAGTGCACCAGTCTTGACGATTCCTTCAGGTACTGGTGGTTTCACTGTTTATTGTGATGCATCTCATCGAGGTTTGGGATGTGTTTTGATGCAGCGAGGGCATGTGATTGCTTATGCCTCGAGACAGTTGAAGCCTCACGAAACCAGATATCCGATTCATGATCTTGAATTGGCCGCCATCGTATTTGCTTTGAAGATTTGGTGACATTATCTATACGGGGAACAGTTTGAGATTTATTCTGATCACAAGAGTTTGAAATATTTGTTTTCACAGTCAGAACTGAATATGAGATAGCGTAGATGGCTTGATTTGCTCAAAGATTTTGATTGTGAAATTAAATACTATCCGGGAAAATCCAATGCAGCTGCTGATGCATTGAGTCGAAAGGTATGTTCTCTATCTTTATCGACGATTGGTGTATCCCATTTGATTGAAGACTGTTGTCTTTTTGGATTAGTATTTGACACGAATGGTCTGCCTCTGCGACTTTATCAAATTCAAGTTGAACCAGAGTTACTTTTGAGAATTAAAGATGCTCAGAGACTTGATCATGTTGGAAAAACGGTGATCAGATCAATCAGAATTGATACCCGGTGCAGCGGAAGTTTAAAAATTTTATATGGAACGATTCCATATCATGGGTATCAAAACTTTACGATTAAATTGTGCGTGTAAAAATTAAATAACAATTAAATTTTTACCTTGAATCTCGAAACGAGATTATGGACACCAACAGATAACTCTGCTCTTGTTGTATATCCCAGGAACTGATGGACGAACAATTCTTCAATCAGGTCCACGAACAGAAGTTTAATCCCTCTGATAGATTGCACTAGAAAATCTATCAGAAGTTTCTACGAAGAGAATTAACGAATTTGATCCGTTAAACCAGACTGCAAATTCAAAATTCACAGGCTGGAATTTTTCGAGCAGAGAGGGAGAGGGGCGGCGGCCACAGTAGGGAAAAACTAGGGTTTTCGAAAAATATTTTGTGACCTCTGTTGTATAGTTTCTGTACTGCAATAACTTATTTATAATGTGGGCTGCTAACAGCTTAGGGCCCATTAGTCATAAGTTCAAGCCTGACAAGCAAAGCCCGCATGTTCAGAAATTAATATAAAATTCATCGTGACTCAGATTGATAAACCAATTTCACCAATGTGCACAGAAACCATTTCTGCATCTTTTAAAGTCAAGATAAATTTTCTGAATCCGAATTCAGTGATTTCCAAAAATGCCCATCCCTATGTCATTTTAGGAAATCTTACTCCTCTACTCTGATATAAGAAGTCCTACTTCTTTGTTCATTAAATTTAACTCTTTAAATTTAACTATCTCAACGGGGATTAAAAATCCATTACTTGTGTGACCCTCAATGGTTCAGGGATACAGCTAGCCGTGGGCTCACAACTCCTTGTGACTCGGAACAACAATTTCTGACTTGCCCATCGAATCATGGTAAGAGCGCCTAGCAACATCGCCCCATGATTCCCTAGGTATCACTGATAGTGCCTGCAAGAACCAATAGATTTTGGTTAGCGTACAGTACGGTCCCTTCATCCATATATCCCGATCGAATCAACAACCATTGGTAAATCGAGAGTCGTTCGAGATTTGATAACTATGCAATGCATCTTGAAGATCAAATAGTGACATCACATATGCTACTAAGAAACCATTTCTTAAAACACATCATGTACTCTGGCCAGAGATTCGTCACACTAATATCTCCTCAGATTGCATAGGATATCCACACTCGCAAGTATGTGGTGAATCCTTGACAACAAAGCATCGACTCCTATGTGTCGTAACTGTACCCAATCCCGACACCTGATGACCCCAATAGAGTCGGTAAACGAGTCAAAGTACAGTACTAGCATATAGAGTCTCAATGATGTTTCAAGTAGTAAGGACTAATGGTGTACAACCAAAACCGCGGACTTTATCCACTCGATAAGTGATAACCACTTGGAAAGTCCGAATAGGGTAGTTCGATCATTCATCATATGAATATCCATTTGCATGCTTTGAACATCTCTATGTTCCATACCAATGAAACGTGGTACTCGGCATCGCAAATGCTAGTCTCAATCTCGAGCGATCCTTATCCTTATTTACGGACGGCTCAATTGACTAGGAACTGTTTAGAATATACAGTGACTATAAGATGTGTTTCATGATAGCCATCCCCATGTGCCACCACATCTTACATACACTATAGTATATTCAAGGTCTTCATCTAAACATCTTATAGTATGTCACAGCATAATAATATGATAAAAGATAAAGTAAACGCCATTATAAAAGTGTAAATTATATTAAACAAAATATTGTTTATACATAGAGTCATAAAAGCCCTTAGCCACAAGTTGGCTCACCGGGCACCCACTCTTTCAGATCAGAATGTGCAGAATTCGATTGAGAAAGTCCGATCAGGGCATATATCTGAATATCAGGTTCGAGATGATATTTTATATGTTAACAATCTCCTTGTAGTGCCTGATATTTCTGATGTGAGACAACAACTACTGAAAGAGGCGCATTGTAGTCGTTATAGTATTCATCCTGGTGGGAGAAAGATGTACAACGATTTGAAGACTCGATATTGGTGGAAACCAATGAAGTTCGATATCACTGATTTTGTGTCTCGATGTCTGAATTGCCAACAGGTGAAGGCTGAAAGGAAGAAACCGCCTGGTTTGTTACAAAGTTTATCAGTGCCGGAATGGAAATGGGATCATATTTCCATGGACTTCGTGACGAAGTTACCTCGATCTTCTAGAGGTTGTGATGCTATCTGGGTGATTATCGATAGATTGACGAAATCAGCGTGTTTTATACCTTATCGTATGACATATAGACACGATCAGATGACAGAGCTTTATGTCCGAGAAGTTGTCAAATTACATGGAGTGCCGAAGTCTATTGTATCAGATTGTGATCCTCGATTTACATCACACTTTTGGCACAGTTTACAGAGTGCTTTGGGTACTCAGTTACACTTGAGCACAACCTATCATCCACAGACAGACTGTGACGACCCGAGTTCTAATCTCTCAATAAACATTAATCAACAATAATAGACAACAATCAATGTCTAAACAAAAGAATAATTTTTTTTTTTTAAAAGAGATTGCCCTGCGCACGCGCGGGCATCACCCCTCGCGCGCGCGCCGGCCAATGAGACCGAGATCTCAAGAGCTGGCTCGCGCGCGCGCGAGTACTTGCTCGCCCGTGTGCCGGCCACTGCACCAGAAAAATGCTCAGCTGCTGTCAAAATGGTTCTCCAAATATTTCCATCCAAGATCAACTCAAACCAAGATTTATTCATGATCTAATCCATAGCAACATCTAACATACATTCTAACATGCTATATAATGGATACCATTAGATCATAACAAGCCTTACAATCATAATAATCAAAACTTTCCAAAATATGCAAGACACACTGCTATATAACAAAATCAAGATACTTCATGGTGTTTTAAGGATTTACAACATCTCACATGTTCTAAATACAATAACAAGATCATAATATCATCATCAACAAGTCTTGATACTATAACTATAACATGATTATGTTCAAGGCTCAAATATACATCATGACAGCTCATACAACTTCTAACTCGGATCATCACGCTATGTTCAACTCATCCCTTGTTTGTTAAGCACGCCTTTGCCCGGCTCTACTCCATCCTATTGCAATGACACATACAACAAAACAATAGCCGGATAACTCCGGTGAGAAATAGATTTCCCAGTAAAAGCAACTAAACATGCATAACAACATATATCAAGATCATGATATAAAAGTAAGTACAATGCATGTTTTCAAAACAAGGTTCATTTTGTCATTCGTCGATTGGGATCCCGAGAAGTAGATATCATAACTAAACCACCGACTCTCCCGATCGAGGTGGGGTTACTTATCTTGCTTCTCTAGACTTTGAAGCAATCATATATGCAAATCAGACGCTAGGATAAAACAACCACCCAGGCCATACATATACGACTCCACAAATCGTCTATTCGAACGTTTCCGTTCATTTCAAAATCAAGGAATAAGTCTTCAAGATGAATGCAACATATATCATCATCAAGGCATTCATAATATCAAAAACTTATTCAACAACTCAAATGAAAACACATAAGAGCAATTAAGCAAACAAGTATGTGATTTAGGGGAAACTCGATACAAACCATCTCGAGTTGTAATCCCAATCAATTAATAGTCCACTTTTACCTTTCAAATGTGATGTTTGGGATGTCTTCTAACTTGTTCTAGCTTGTCCAAATCTGTACCATACAATCCCCAAATCTATATCAAAAAGCTGCTCACTCTTCAAACAAACTTCAAGGCAAAACTCTACCAACCTTGTGCTTTCTTTTATTGGTTTCAGAGGCGATGTTTTCAAGCTCAATGTGTCCTTTTTATATACTGAAAACATAGCATACAACCAAGGAAATATCAGCTATGATACACCTCAATAGCAGCTCAAGCACAAGCTAGCAAAACATTGCAAATCAAGAGTTTGACGGCATATCGGTATAACTCGGCGATTCCGAACATATCTACAACATTTCTAACATGTACATCAGCTGTTGAAGCTTCACAACCAACATATCAGCAGGTATAAGGATCAAATCATAGTTGGGAATTCATAAGAACATGATATACAAATCAATCTTCAACCCAACTTCAAGATTATACAAGATAAAATCTCAACAACACAATTTCATAACAACATCTGATATCTGTCCATTTCGAAATCTCAAACCCTGAATAACAAAGAGGAAACTTACATCAAATCGAAGGTTTCGTCGAGAGAATTCCAAAACATCTTTCGGAATCGAAATCGGATAACCGTAGCTCAAGATATCACAATTTGAAAGATGAAGAAAAGCTTGAAAAATTCTGCTCTCGGTTCTTCCTTTTTCCTTGTCTGAAATCTGATGAATTATGTGCTATTCACACGTGTACATGCTGAATAATACATAAAATTCTGATAACTCAAAGATAATTGCACTTTAGCCCCTCAAGACCTCAATAATTGCAATTCAGTCCTCACATTCTCATGTTATTCAATTTCAATCCTAATCAATTTAAGAATATTAGAATTTAAATCAAAACTCCAAATATTCCCAAATTAATTATTCTCGGATTAAAATTAAATAATTCTGGGCGTTACAATTCTCCCCCACTAAGACACGATTTCGTCCTCGAAATCCGACAGTAATATCAACAGATCATATAACATATATCAGATAACAGAAAACAAAAGGAAACTCACATCATTAAAACATCTCTGGATATCGTTGTCGCATATCTGATTCTGTTTCCCAAGTAGCTTCTTCAACACCATGACGACTCCACTGAACTTTCACAAGTGGAACAGTCTTGGTTCGTAGTTGCTTCTCTTTTCGATCAAGGATCTGAATTGGCTTTTCAAAATAACTCAAGGTCTCGTCGAGTTCAGCCTCATCAGATTGAAACACATGAGATTCATCAGCAAGGTATTTTCGAAGCATCGATACATGAAAGACATCATGTATTCCAGATAACGATGGAGGTAAAGCCAATCGATAGGCAAGATTGCCTATTTTCTCCAGAATTTCATACGGACCAATATATCGTGAAGACAACTTCCCTCGCTTGCCAAATCTGACAGTGCCTCTGAACGGAGAAATCTTCAAAAATACACGATCCCCCTGTTCAAAAGACAAAGGTCGACGTCGAATGTTGGCATATTTCGTCTGTCTATCTTGAGCTGTCTTCATTCGTTTCTGAATAAGCTTCACCTGGTCATTTATATTACGTATCATATCAGGACCAGTATCAGGTACTTCAGAAATATCATCCCAGTACAAAGGAGATCGACATTTTCTTCCGTATAAAGCTTCAAAAGGAGCCATTCCTATACTCGATTGATAGCTGTTGTTGTATGAGAATTCACAAAGAGGTAGTGATTCTTGCCAACTAGTGCCAAAATCAAGCACTACAGCTCTCAACATGTCCTCCAATGTCTGAATAGTATGCTCTGACTGTCCGTCAGTCTGTGGATGATAAGCTGTGCTCAAGTGTAACTGAGTACCCATAGCACTCTGTAAGCTGTGCCAAAAATGTGATGTGAATCGAGGATCACGATCTGATACAATAGATTTCGGCACTCCGTGCAATCTGACAACTTCACGGACATAAATCGCTGCCATCTGGTCGTGTCTATACGTCATACGATAAGGAATAAAACACGCTGATTTCGTCAATCTGTCAATAATCACCCAGATAGCATCACAACCTCTAGAAGATCGAGGTAATCTAGTCACAAAGTCCATGGAAATATGATCCCATTTCCATTCCGGTACAGACAAACTCTGTAACAAACTAGGCGGTCTTTTCCTCTCAGCTTTCACCTGTTGGCAATTCAAACATCGAGCTACAAAATCAGTGATATCAGTCTTCATTTGCTTCCACCAATACTAAGCTTTCAGATCATTATACATCTTCCTACCACCAGGATGAATACTGTAACGACTACAATGCGCCTCTTTCAGTAGTTGTTGACGTACATCAGAAATATCAGGCACTATTAGGCGATTGTGAACGTAAAGAAGATCATCTATAACCCGGTATTCAGATACATGCCCTGATCTAACTTTCTCAATCGAGTTCTGCACATTCTGATCAAGTTTTTGAGCATCTCGAATTCTTACCAACAAAGCTTGTTCAACTTGAATTTGATAGAGTCGTAATGGTTGATAGTTTGTATCAAATACTAATCCAGATAAACAACAGTTTTCGATCAAATTCGATACACCAATTGTCGATAAGGATAAAGAACATACCTTTCGACTCAATGCATCTGCTGCTGCATTCGATTTTCCTGGATAATATTTAATCTCGCAGTCAAAGTCTTTCAGCAAATCCAGCCATCTCCGTTGTCTCATATTCAGTTCTGACTGAGAAAACAGATATTTCAGACTCTTGTGATCAGAATAGATTTCAAACTGTTTCCCGTACAGATAATGTCGCCAAATCTTCAAAGCAAATACAATGGCGGCCAATTCAAGATCATGAATCGGATATCTGGTCTCATGAGGCTTCAACTGTCTCGAGGCATAAGCAATTATATGACCTCGTTGCATTAGAACACAACCTAAACCTTGGTGAGATGCATCACAATAAACAGTGAAACCACCAGTACCTGAAGGAATCGTCAAGACTGGTGCACTGGTCAATCGTTTCTTCAACTCCAGAAAACTGGATTCACAAGCATCAGACCAGACAAATGGAGTATTCTTCTGAGTTAACTGAGTAATCGGCTTCGCAATACTGGAAAAATCTTTAATGAATCGACGATAATACCCAGCCAATCCCATAAAACTACGAATCTCAGGAACAGATGTCGGTCTCGACCAACTGATCACTGCTTCTAATTTACTTGGATCCACAGAAATACCATTTCCAGATATAATATGTCCAAGAAAGACAACCTGTTTCAGCCAAAAATCACATTTCGACAGTTTAGCATACAATTTCTCAGCTCTTAAAGTCTTCAATACTGTTCTCAGATGTTCAGAATGATCAATCAAATTCTTTGAATAAATCAGAATATCATCAATAAATATAATCACAAAATCATCTAGATACTTCTGAAATACACGGTTCATTAAAGCCATAAACACAGCTGGAGCATTCGTCAAACCAAACGGCATAACTATAAACTCATAATGGCCATACCTGGTTCTGAACGCAGTCTTAGGAATATCAGAATCCCTAACTCTCAGCTGATGGTATCCAGATCTCAGATCGATCTTGGAATACATAGAAGAACCCTGCAACTGATCAAATAAGTCATCAATACGAGGCAAAGGGTATTTGTTCTTTACCGTAGCCTTGTTCAGTTGCCGGTAGTCAATGCACAATCTCATTGAACCGTCTTTATTTCTAACAAACAGTACTGGAGCTCCCCAAGGAGAAACACTGGGTCGAATGTATCCCTTGGCCAGTAAATCTTCTAACTGTTCCTTCAATTCTTTTAGTTCAACTGGTGCCATTCGATAAGGTGCTTTCGAAATCGGTGCAGTTCCTGACATCAGTTCTATGTTGAAATCAATCTCTCGATACGGAGGTAATCCTGGAATCTCATCAGGGAAAACATCCGCAAACTCACTAACCACTGGCAAATCAGCCAGGTTCGGGCTAGTTGTCAACACATCAACTGCATAAACAAGAAATCCTTCTGCTCCTTTCTGCAAAAGTCGGGTCATAGATAATACATAAATAAGAGGAATTTTGGCACGTGAACCCTTACCATAGAACTTCCATTCTCCAGCCATTTCAGGTCTGAATCTTACTATCTTCTGGAAACAGTCTACGGTAGCTCTGTACTTATTCAGCATATCAATCCCCATAATACAGTCGAAATCAGACATACCAAGTACGAAGCAATCTATCTCAATTTCATTACCCTCATACTGTAGTAAACAATTCTTAACTATCTGAATCGAGATAAGACCCCTCCCCAAAGGAGAAGAAACAGATACTACAACAGGTAATGTTTCAACAGGCAAAGCATGCAATGCAACAAATTTGGCAGATATAAACGTATGGGATGCACCTGTATCAATCAAGACATATGCGGGATAACCATAAAGAGAACAGTTACCTGCAATCACGTCATCTGGTGCTCCCTGTGCCTGTTCCTCTGTCAGTGCATAGACATGAGCCTGCTGTCTCTGTGGCTGACTGCCTGCCTGACTTCCTCCTGGCCGCGACTGTTGCTGAGGTGGTGATGGTTGAAAGGAATGGACAGAGGAGGCTTGCCTCGCGGGTTGAGCCACTGATCGTGATGACTCTGTACCTCGTGCCTGTCCAGCACCTCTCTGAGGACATACTCTCGCAAAATGGCCAGTCTGATGGCATATATGGCATCTCCCAGATACACCTCGACACTGATCAGTTGGATGTCCTCCACCACAAGTGTTACAGAATACCCCAGACTTTTGTTTCGTACCACTGGAACTTGAAGAACTGCTTCCAGATTTCTTCAATTGTTTTCCTCTAGCTTGAAAATATCCCTTCTTGCCACTACTACTGCCACCACTGTCAAATCGAGAGGACTGTTGCTGTGTTGAAGCTGAAGGTTGTGACTGTCTCGGAGGCTGTGCAATATACGAAGCTCCTCGCTGCTGTATCAAGCCAGCTTCTGCTCCTTTGGCACTGTTCAAGGCATCAGCAAAATTATTTGGTCGCCTTGTATTCACCAGTGTAAAAACATCAGGATTCAGTCCATTAATGAACTGATCAGCCATAGCTTCGTCACTGTCTGCAACATGTGGATCAAAACATAGCAATGTAGTGAATTTTGCAACATAATCTTCAATATTCAAGTTTCCCTGCCTCAGGTTAGCAAATTCGGCACCGTTGTCTTTACGATAAGATACCGGAAAGAAACGTTGATAAAACTCTGTCTTGAAGACATTCCAGGTCAAAACAGTTCCTCTACGCTCCAGAGATTTCTTTGTTGTGAACCACCAGCTTTTAGCAACTTCATGCAACTGATGACCAACAAGTCTGACTCTTCGTTCATCACCGTAGTCAAGTGAATCAAATAACATTTCCATGTCATCAAGCCATCCCTCACATTCAACTTCATTCTCAGTACCTTTCAAAGTTGGCGGCTTATAGGATTGAAAACGTTTCAATAGTGTTTCCATGGGAGTTGCAGTCATATCTGTCATATCTCGTGATGTACTGCCCTGTTCATTACTCGGAACTGCAGTTGCAGGCACTATCGGTGTGACAACTGTCGGTGGAGTATGAACTGTCTGTTCTGGTAGAGAAATAAGAACATGGGGTCTCAGAGGAGGTCGGCCTGGTCTTCGTGACATATCTGATTATCAAAATGGTTAGGATACCAAATCATCAAATTATCTCAGTCCTCCTCTGATCATCTTACCTCTGATCAAGACTCGGTTCTGATTCAATCTTAAATAAATAATCACAATCTTCAAATAAAACATGCTTCCAATCAATTCAAATAATCAGGTAGCATGTCATAATTCATCAGGATACATGCCTCTATCAGTTCAGATATTCCAATAAGCGTGCATCTTTAATCATCGTAATCATACTTTCAAATAAAATAAATACAACATCTTGTAATAAAATACTTGAAAGTAAATCATGCTAGCATTTAAAACATGTAATTCAATCACGTAATTAAATCATAGCATGATAAAAAAAAACATAAATAAGTAAGGCAGAAGACTCGATCTACCCCACTCACTGTCTATCTAAGTCCAGAATGTTCTTGCTCTGATACCACCTGTTGTGACGACCCGAGTTCTAATCTCTCAATAAACATTAATCAACAATAATAGACAACAATCAATGTCTAAACAAAAGAATAAAATTTTTTTTAAAAAAGAGATTGCCCTGCGCACGCGCGGGCATCACCCCTCGCGCGCACGCCGGCCAATGAGACCGAGATCTCAAGAGCTGGCTCGCGTGCGCGCGAGTACTTGCTCGCCCGTGCGCCGTGAAAGAGTGGGTGCCCGGTGAGCCAACTTGTGGCTAAGGGCTTTGATGACTCTTTGTATAAACAATCTTTTGTTTAATATAATTTACACTTTTATTAATGGCAATGACTTTGTCTTTCTTCATATTGTGATATTGTGATATACTATTGTGCTTTGATAAAGACCTTGAATATAATATAGTGTATGTAAGATGTGGTAGAACATGGAGATGTCTATCATGAAACACATCTTATAGTCACTGTATATTCTAAACTGTTCCTAGTCGATTGAGCCGTCCGATAATAAGGATAAGGATCGCTCGAGCTTGAGACTAGCATTTGCGATGCAGAGTACCACGTTTCATTGGTAAGGAACATAGAGATGTTCGAAGCATGCAAATGGATATTCATATGATGAATGATCGAACTACCCTATCCGGACTTTCCAAGTGGTTATCACTTATCGAGTGGATATAGTCCGCGGTTTTGGTTGTACACCATTAGTCCTTACTACTTGAGACATCATTGAGACTCTATATGCTAGTACTGTGCTTTGACTCGTTTACCGACTCTATTGGGGTCATCAGGTGTCGGGATTGGGTACAGTTACAACACATATAGGAGTCGATACTTTGTTGTCAAGGATTCACCACATACTTGCGAGTGTGGATATCCTATGCGATCTGAGGAGATATTAGTGTGACGAATCTCTGGCCAGAGTACATGATGTGATTTAAGAAATGGTTTCTTAGTAGCACATGCGATGTCACTATTTGATCTTCAAGATGCATTGCATAGTTATCGAATCTCGAGCGACTCTCGATATACCAATGGTTGTTGATTCGATCGGGATATATGGATGAAGGGACCGTACTGTACGCTAACTAAAATCTACTGGTTCTTGTAGGCAATATCAGTGATACCTAGGGAATCATGGGGCGATGTTGCTAGGCGCTCATACCATGATTCGATGGGCAAGTCGGAAATTGTTGTTCCGAGTCACAAGGAGTTGTGAGCCCACGGCTAGCTGTATCCCTGAACCATTGAGGGTCACACAGTGTAATGGATTTTTAATCCCCGTTGAGATAGTTAAATTTAAAGAGTTAAATTTAATGAACGAAGAAGTTGGACTTCTTATTTAAGAGTAGAGGAGTAAGATTTCCTAAAAATGACATAGGGATGGCCATTTTTGGAAATCACTGAATTCGGATTCAAAAAAATTTATCTTGACTTTAAAAGGTGCAGAAATGGTTTCTGTGCACATTGGTGAAATCGGTTTATCAATCGGAGTCACGATGAATTTTATATTAATTTCTGAACATGCGGGCTTTGCTTGTCGGGCTTGAACTTATGACTAATGGGCCCTAAGCTGTTAGTGGCCTGCATTATAAATAAGTTATTGCAGTACAAAAATTACACACAACAGGTCACAAGGATTTTTCGAAAACCCTAGTCTATTTTTAAAGGTGGCCGTCCCCCCCCCCCCCCCTCTCCCTCTACTCGAGAAAAATCCAGCCTGTGATTTTGAATTACAGTCTGGTTTAACGGATCAAATTCGTTAATCTCTTTGTAGAAAACTTCTGATAGATTTTCTAGTGCAATCTATCAGAGGGATTAAATCTCTGTTCGTGGACCTGATTGAAGAACAGTTCGTCCATCAGTTCCAGGGATATACAACAAGAGCAGAGAAATCTGTTGGTGTCCAAAATCTCGATTCGAGATTAAAGGTAAAAATTTTATAATTGTTATTTGATTTTTATACACACAATTTAATCGTAAGGTTGATACCCATTATGGAATCGTTCCATACAAAAATTTTAAACTTCCGCTGCACCGGGTATCAATCATAATTGATCTGAACGCCGCGTTTTCCAACAGTGGTATCAGAGCATGGTTGCTCAGATCAAGCGATTAAATTAATCGATTGTACAAAATTTTTTAGGCCTCGGTTTTTGAAACAAAATAAATATTTTAAAAATAAAAAATTTTTTTTCGGGCAAAAACCCAGGCAGCGATTGGATCGCTGCCCGGGAGGGGCAGCGATGGTCGCTGCCCGGCCCGGGAACGTCCCGGGCGGCCCGCGGGAAAAATTATTTTTAATTTTTTAAATTAAATTTTAATATGTTAAAATTCTATTTTTGGTCCGATCGAAAATTGTTTTGATTGGTCCACGAGGCGTCGGATCGAATTGTTCAAGTCCGAAAATTTTAAAATTGATTTTTGGATAAATTTGAATTTTTGGAAAATTTTAATATTTTATCCTTTAATTGAATTTTGAAATTAATTAATTTTTGGTACAATTGATGATAAGATATGATCTTATGGATATATTGAGTAAAATATGATTTTATGTATAAAATTGGATTTTATAGATAAAATATGATTTTATTTGATAAAAAGATAAAATATGATTTTATATGTAAAATAAGATTTTATGTATGAGATATGATTTTATCTTTTTAAATTTAAATTGCCATTGCATGTTATCCAATAAATTAATTTTGAATTAAATGTTATTGGATAAGGATGATCGATTGCCATGACCAATTTTGTAGGTGTATGTTAGGAATTTACATTTGTTTTTATTGTTGTTGGTTTTATTAATGGGCCTGGTTTATGGCCCAATATGAATGTCATATGTAATAAAAGTGGGCTTGGTTTATGGCCCGTTCCCACCCCTTAAAAATGTATCCCCTACTTGTCATTGTTATTTATTGTAAATACATTAGATTTAGTGGGAGATCAAGATTTGAAGATGGAGGTGGGCCCAGCAGACAATAAAGACGGAAGAAATGTAAATTGGAAGCAAATGTAATAGGATTGCATTGCATACTGCATATTACCTAGGATTGGACTAAGACTCGTGATTGGCAACCACGGGTCGATTAGAAATGGAATCGATCATCCTATATAATATGTGATATTATAGTTGTATGCATGTTTTAGACAAAATTGTGTGAATCCGACAAGCATACAAAATTTTAAAAAAATGATGAGACAAATTTTTATAATTAAAAATCCCTCATTTTAAATATGATTTAAAATTGATATCAAGATAAATAAAGGAAATTTAAATTTGTTTAAATGTTCCTACCTTCCATCAACGATCAATGTATGAGATGCTACCCGCGGATACGGTCCGGCTCATATTATTGGGGGGGCCCATTCGTCGGAAAGCTATACATTGGATCGACACATGTTGTAAGTTGGGTGGAACTCCCATGGGATCGGCTCATATTATTTGGGGATCCACATGGCGACCGTCCATCACAACTTAATATTGATGGGTCATCTTGACATGTCACAATAATCGGCGTCATATTATTGGGCCCTTATTGGACATGAGGTAAAAACGTGGAGGTTGCTTTGGAAGCAATTGGGCTCTACCTTTTGAAAATTATGGTTGGCTGATATTATTCGGGACTATAAGTTTGTCAATTGGACTCCATGTTCTCACTAAGGAAAACAGTTTCCCGTTTTCACTAGAGGGTAGTGAAATCGTTAAAATAGTGGGAGTGAGATTCATAAAATAAATTTCGCCTATTTTATGTCTTAGTAAATTGCTTAAACAATCACTGATATTTGTCTGTTTCTTTTCATTAATTCATACGATGAATTCGCGTAATCCACTTTTCTCGATCCTCGAACAAAATAAGTTGACTGGCGCAAACTATACGGAATGGTTCCGTAAGTTGAAGATTGTCGTGACTTCGGAGAAGATGCTCTATGTGTTAGAGAAATCTCCTCCGAAGGAAGCACCAGCTGACGTAAGTCCGGAGGAGTTAGCCAAGCTTGATACATGGTGGAACCATGATATCAAGACCAAATGCTATATGCAAGCCTCGATGTCTGATGAACTCCAGAGGCGATTTGAGGACACCGTGAATGCTGCTGACATTCACATTCAACTCAAGGAACTTTTTGGGGCTCAATCGAGGGCTGAAAGGTTCGCTACTGTAAAGGAGCTAATGACGTGTCGCATGCGTGAAGGGACTTCGGTCCGTGATCATGGGGTACGAGTGATTTGGCTCATACAGAAGTTGGTAACCCTTGATTTGGTGTTGGAGCATGAACTCAACGTGGACTTACTACTTCTGACTCTTCCTTCTTCGTTTGACGGATTTGTGGTAAATTTCAATATGAACAAGATAGAGGCCTCCCTTGAAGAGATGGTTAATATGCTTGTGACATATGAATCCATATTAAAGAAGGATAAACCGGCTTTCTTGGTGGGCTCCTCTTCTTCTGCTAAGAAGGGGCCAAGTACGAAGGGTAAGAAACGTTCTGCCCCACCCAAGAAAATCGAACCCGAGAAGAAGTACAAGACAAAGGCTTCAAACATGGAAAAATCCAAGGATGTTTGCCATTACTGTAAGAAGCCCGGTCATTGGAAGCGTAACTGCAAGGAATATCTAGAGCAGTTGCGAACTGCAAAGGGTATGTTCTATATTGAAATAAATGTTTCACTTAATACTACTTCTTGGGTATTGGATACCGGATGTGGATCTCACATTTGCAATGATTTGCAGGTGATGACAAGAAGTCGCAGGCTTAGGATGGGTGAGACCCAGCTGAGGCTCGGAAATGGTTCCAGAGTTGAAGCAAAAGCCGTGGGAGATGTTTATTTAATTTTGCAGAACGGTTTTAAGTTACTTTTAAGAGATGTTTTATTTGTTCCGGATTTGATTAAAAACATTATTTCTGTTTCTATGCTTGATAGAGATGGTTATTCTTGCAATTTTATGAATGGGATTTGCAATATTTACAAGAATGAATGTTTGATTGGAAATGGACAACTTGAAAACGATCTATACAACTTAAAACTAAAAGACGTTCCAATAAATTATGTTGATAAACCGGCAACAACAAACAAAAGGAAAATCGATAGCCAAAACCCGGCAAACTTTTGGCACGCTAGGCTAGGTCATATTTCCTCAAGGAGGATGAACAAGCTAGTGGGAGAGGGCATGTTTGATATGTCTGATATTAACTCTCTACCTACTTGTGAATCCTGCCTAAAAGGAAAAATGACTAAATCTCCTTTTAAGGGGAAACCTGAGCGTAGTCAAAATCTGTTGGATTTGATTCATACAGATGTTTGTGGTCCATTTAGAGTTGGGACTCAATATGGCCACACCTACTTCATTACCTTTACTGATGATTATTCAAGGTATGGATATTTATATTTAATGAAATATAAGTCTGAAGCATTTGAAAAGTTCAAAGAATTCAAGGCTGAAGTAGAAAACAAGCTAGGTAAAAGTATTAAAGCACTTCGATCGGATCGAGGTGGATAATACTTGAGTATCGAGTTTTTGGACTATCTAAAAGAGAATGGGATTCTCTCTCAGTGGACTCCTCCTATGACACCACAGCTTAATGGTGTATCGGAGCGTCGTAATCGAACTTTGTTGGACATGGTTCGATCCATGATGAGCTTCACTGAGCTTTCACCTTCGTTTTGGGGCTATGCGCTTGAAACGGCGGTATTGTTGTTGAACAACGTCCACACTAAAGCAGTGGACAAAACACCATACGAGTTATGGAATGGCAAAGCTCCTAAAAATTCGTACTTGAGGATTTGGGGATGTCCTGCTTACGTGAAGCGGACAGTGGGAGATAAGTTGGATAGTCGATCCAGCTTATGTTATTTTGTAGGGTATCCGAAGAATTCAATCGGATATTATTTCTATTATCCTGCTGAAACAAAGGTGTTTGTTTCAAGGAATGCCACCTTCTTGGAGAAGGAGTTCTTATTGGATAAGAAAGGCGAGATGATGGAACTCGAAAAAATTCGAGAAGAACCCGAAACACAAAATAACGATCCTACACCTCAGGAACCATTGCTGGACACGCCTGTACCTAGAAGATCCGAGAGGACTTCTAGACCTCCTATTCGATATGGTCTTCTTCTTGAAGGGGATCAAGATGAACCCGATGTTGGATGTGATCCAAGAAACTTCAAGGAAGCAATTTCTGATGCGGATTCAAATTTATGGCTTGAAGCTATGCAGTCGGAAATAGATTCGATGCATACAAACCAAGTTTGGTCTTTAGTAGATCCTCCCGATGGAATTGTTCCAATAGGGTGTAAATGGATCTACAAGAGAAAGCTTGGGCCTGATGGTAAGGTATTGACCTACAAGGCGCGATTGGTGGCGAAAGGTTATACTCAAAGACAAGGAGTTGACTATGATGAAACCTTTTCACCAGTTGCAATGTTCAAGTCCATAAGAATCCTTATTGCCATAGCTGCATGGTATGACTATGAGATATGACAAATGGATGTGAAGACTGCTTTTCTTAATGGAGACATTAAGGAAGAGATCTATATGAAGCAGCCTGAGGGGTTCACATCCATGGGAAGCGAGCATAAGGTATACAAGCTTCAGAGATCGATTTATGGTCTAAAACAAGCATCAAGAAGTTGGAACCAAAAATTTGATGAAACAATAAAAGATTTTGGTTTCATCAAGAATCCGGAGGAACCATGCGTGTACAAGAAAGTAGTTAAGGATGCTGTGACATTCTTAGTACTTTATGTTGATGACATCCTACTCATTGGGAATGATGTAGGGATGTTGCAGTCAACAAAGATATGGTTATCAGGTAGATTCTCGATGAAGGATTTGGGTGAGGCATCCTATATTCTTGGGATACAGATCTATAGAGATAGATCTAAGAGAATGATAGGACTCACTCAATCAACCTACATCGACACCATATTGAAATGGTTTTCAATGGATGGGTCCAAGAGAGGACATCTACCCATGTGTCATGGAGTTTCTCTATCCAAGTCTATGTGTCCCAAGACGGATGAAGAGATAGAGAAAATGACACATGTACCATATGCGTCAGCCATAGGTAGTATCATGTATGGGATGATATCTACCAGACCGGATGTAGCATTTGCTCTGAGTGTCACGAGCAGATATCAAGCTAATCCCGGTCAAATGCATTGGAAAGCCGTGAAGGACATTCTTAAGTACTTACGAAGGACTAAGAATATTTTCATGGTATATGGAGGAAGAGAACTAAAATTGGAAGGCTATACCGACTCTAGCTTCCAAAGTGACGTGGATGACTCGAAGTCAACCTCTGGATTTGTGTTCATGCTCAATGGCGGTGCTGTCTCTTGGAAGAGTTCCAAGCAGGACACCACAGCGGATTCCACCACTGAAGCTGAATACATTGCAGCATCAGCTGCTGCTAAAGAGGCCGTTTGGATGAGGAATTTCGTCCAAGAGTTGGGCGTCATTCTTGAAGTTGTTGGTCCAGTCCCGGTGTACTGTGACAACACGGGTGCCGTTGCTCAGGCAAAGGAACCAAGGTCTCATCAAAGATCCAAACACGTACTGAGGAAATACCACATCATCCGGGAAATTGTGGAAAGAAGAGACATCACTGTCGAAAGAGTGGCCTCTGCAGACAATATCGCTGATCCACTTACTAAGCCCTTGCCAGGACCATTATTTGACAAACATCGCGAAGCAATGGGTCTACATAGTATGACTAGTTGGCTATAGGGCAAGTGGGAGATTGAAAGAGTGGGTGCCCGGTGAGCCAACTTGTGGCTAAGGGCTTTGATGACTCTTTGTATAAACAATCTTTTGTTTAATATAATTTACACTTTTATTAATGGCAATGACTTTGTCTTTCTTCATATTGTGATATTGTGATATACTATTGTTGTTTTGATAAAGACCTTGAATATACTATAGTGTATGTAAGATGTGGTAGAACATGGAGATGTCTATCATTAAACACATCTTATAGTCACTGTATATTCTAAACTGTTCCTAGTCGATTGAGCCATCTGATAATAAGGATAAGGATCGCTCGAGCTTGAGACTAGCATTTGCGATGCAGAGTACCACGTTTCATTGGTAAGGAACATAGAGATGTTCGAAGCATGCAAATGGATATTCATATGATGAATGATCGAACTACCCTATCCGGACTTTCCAAGTGGTTATCATTTATCGAGTGGATATAGTCCGCGGTTTTGGTTGTACACCATTAGTCCTTACTACTTGAGACATCATTGAGACTCTATATGCTAGTACTGTGCTTTGACTCGTTTACCGACTCTATTGGGGTCATCAGGTGTCGGGATTGGGTACAGTTACAACACATATAGGAGTCGATGCTTTGTTGTCAAGGATTCACCACATACTTGCGAGTGTGGATATCCTATGCGATCTGAGGAGATATTAGTGTGACGAATCTCTGGCCAGAGTACATGATGTGATTTAAGAAATGGTTTCTTAGTAGCACATGCGATGTCACTATTTGATCTTCAAGATGCATTGCATAGTTATCGAATCTCGAGCAACTCTCGATATACCAATGGTTGTTGATTCGATCGGGATATATGGATGAAGGGACCGTACTGTACGCTAACTAAAATCTACTGGTTCTTGTAGGCACTATCAGTGATACCTAGGGAATCATGGGGCGATGTTGCTAGGCGCTCATACCATGATTCGATGGGCAAGTCGGAAATTGTTGTTCCGAGTCACAAGGAGTTGTGAGCCCACGGCTAGCTGTATCCCTGAACCATTGAGGGTCACACAGTGTAATGGATTTTTAATCCCCGTTGAGATAGTTAAATTTAAAGAGTTAAATTTAATGAACGAAGAAGTTGGACTTCTTATTTAAGAGTAGAGGAGTAAGATTTCCTAAAAATGACATAGGGATGACCATTTTTGGAAATCACTGAATTCGGATTCAGAAAAATTTATCTTGACTTTAAAAGGTGCAGAAATGGTTTCTGTGCACATTGGTGAAATCGGTTTATCAATCGGAGTCACGATGAATTTTATATTAATTTCTGAACATGCGGGCTTTGCTTGTCGAGCTTGAACTTATGACTAATGGGCCCTAAGCTGTTAGTGGCCTGCATTATAAATAAGTTATTGCAGTACAGAAATTACACACAACAGGTCACAAGGATTTTTCGAAAACCCTAGTCTATTTTTAAAGGTGGCCGTCCCCCCCCTCTCCCACTACTCGAGAAAAATCCAGCCTGTGATTTTGAATTACAGTCTGGTTTAACGGATCAAATTCGTTAATCTCTTCGTAGAAAACTTCTGATAGATTTTCTAGTGCAATCTATCAGAGGGATTAAATCTCTGTTCGTGGACCTGATTGAAGAACAGTTCGTCCATCAGTTCCAGGGATATACAACAAGAGCAGAGAAATCTGTTGGTGTCCAAAATCTCGATTCGAGATTAAAGGTAAAAATTTTATAATTGTTATTTGATTTTTACACACACAATTTAATCGTAAGGTTGATACCCATTATGGAATCGTTCCATACAAAAATTTTAAACTTTCGCTGCACCGGGTATCAATCATAATTGATCTGAACGCCGCGTTTTCCAACAGTGGTATCAGAGCCAGGTTGCTCAGATCAAGCGATTAAATTAATCGATTGTACAAAATTTTTTAGGCCTCGGTTTTTGAAACAAAATAAATATTTTAAAAATAAAAAAAAAAATTTCGGGCAAAAACCCGGGCAGCGATTGGATCGCTGCCCAGGGCAGCGATCGTCGCTGCCCGGCCCGGGAACTCGGTTCGTCACAGTAATCCTAGTGTAATCCTAGTGTTTGATTCTTTGACTATTATTTACGATGATTTGATTAATGAGAGATTAGAACTCGGGTCGTCACAGTAATCCCAGTGTAATTTTAGTTATACTAAAGTGTAATCCTAGTGTTATTTTAGTTATACTATAGTGTAATACTAGTGTTATTTTAGTTATACTATAGTGTTATTGTAGTGTAAATTTAGTTACACTATAGTGTAATCCTAGTGTAATTTTAGTTATACTATAAGGTAATGCTTGTATTATTTTAGTTATACTATAGTGTTATTGTAGTGTAAATTTAGTTATATTATAATGTAAACCTAATGTAATTTTCGTTATACTATAGTGTAATTCTAGTGTTATTTTAGTTATACTATAGTGTTATTGTAGTGCAAATTTAGTTATACTATATTGTAATCCTAGTGTAATTTTAGTTATACTATAGTGTAATTCTAGTGTTATTTTAGTTATACTATAGTGTTATTGTAGTGTAAATTTAGTTACACTATAGTGTAATCCTAGTGTAATTTTAGTTATACTAAAGTGTAATCCTAGTGTTATTTTAGTTATACTATAGTGTAATGCTAGTGTTATTTTAGTTATACTATAGTGTTATTGTAGTGTAAATTTAGTTATACTATAGTGTAATCCTAGTGTAATTTTAGTTATACTATAGTGTAATGCTAGTGTTATTTTAGTTATACTATAGTGTTATTTTAGTGTAAATTTAGTTATAATATAGTGTAAACCTAGTGTAATTTTAGTTATACTATAGTGTAAATCTAGTGTTATTTTAGATATACTATAGTGTTATTGTAGTGTAAATTTAGTTATACGATAATGTAATCCTAGTGTAATTTTAGTTATACTATAGTGTAATTCTAGTGTTATTTTAGTTATACTATAGTGTTATCGTAGTGTAAATTTAGTTACACTATAATGTAATCCTAGTGTAATTTTAGTTATACTATAGTGTAATTCTAGTGTTATTTTAGTTATACTATAGTGTTAAGGGAATGTAAATTTAGTTACACTATTATGTAATCCTAGTGTAATTTTAGTTATACTAAAGTGTAATCCTAGTGTTATTTTAGTTATACTATAGTGTAATCCTAGTGTAATTTCAGTTATGTTATATTGTAATCCTAGTGTAATTTTAGTTATACTATAGTGAAATGCTAGTGTTATTTTAGTTATACTATAGTGTTATTGTAGTGTAAATTTAGTTAAACTATAGTGTAAACCTAGTGTAATTTTAGTTATACTATAGTGTAATTCTAGTGTTATTTTAGTTATACTATAGTGTTATTGTAGTGTAAATTTAGTTATACTATAGTGTTAACCTAGTGTAATTTTAGTTATACTATAGTGTTATTGTAGTGTAAATTTAGTTACACTATAGAGTAATCCTAGTGTAATTTTAGTTATACTAAAGTGTAATTCTAGTGTTATTTTAGTTATACTATAGTGTAATGCTAGTGTTATTTTGGTTATACTATAGTTTTATTGTAGTGTAAATTTAGTTAAACTATAGTGTAATCCTAGTGTAATTTTAGTTATAATATAAGGTAATGTTAGTGTTATTTTAGTTATACTATAGTGTTATTGTAGTGTATATTTAGTTATACTATAGTGTAAACCTAGTGTAATTTTAGTTATACTATAGTGTAATTCTAGTGTTATTTTAGTTATACTATAGTGTTATTGTAGTGTAAATTTAGTTATACTATAGTGTAATCCTAGTGTAATTTTAGTTATACTATAGTGTAATTCTAGTGTTATTTTAGTTATACTATAGTGTTATTGTAGTGTAAATTTAGTTACACTATAGTGTAATCCTAGTGTAATTTTAGTTATAGTATAGTGTTATTGTAGTGTAAATTTAGTTACACTATAGTGTAATCATAGTGTAATTTTAGTTATACTATAGTGTAATTCTATTATTATTTTAGTTATATTATACTGTTATTGTAGTGTAAATTTAGTAACACTATAGTGTAATCCTAGTGTAATTTTAGTTATACTAAAGTATAATTCTAGTGTTATTTTAGTTATACTATAGTGTAATGCTAGTGTTATTTTAGTTATACTATAGTGTTATTGTAGTGTAAATTTAGTTATACTATAGTATAATCCTAGTGTAATTTTAGTTATACTATAGTGTAATGCTAGTGTTATTTTAGTTATACTATAGTGTTATTGTAGTGTAAATTTAGTTATACTATAGTGTAAATCAAGAGTAATTTTAGTTATACTATAGTGTAATTCTAGTGTTATTTTAGTTATACTATAGTGTTATTGTAGTGTAAATTTAGTTATACTATAGTGTAATCCTAGTGTAATTTTAGTTATATTATAGTGTAATTCTAGTGTTATTTTAGTTATATTATAGTGTTATTGTAGTGTAAATTTAGTTACACTATAGTGTAATTCTAGTGTAATTTTAGTTATACTATAGTGTAATTCTAGTGTTATTTTAGTTATACTATAGTGTTATGGTAGTGTAAATTTAGTTACACTATAGTGTAATCCTAGGGTAATTTTAGTTATACCAAAGTGTAATCCTAGTGTTATTTTAGTTATACTATAGTGTAATTTTAGTGTTATTTTAGTTATATTATAGTGTAATCCTAGTGTAATTTTAGTTATACTATAGTGTAATGCTAGTGTTATTTTAGTTATACTATAGTGTTATTGTAGTGTAAATTTAGTTATACTGTAGAGTAAACCTAATGTAATTTTAATTATAATATAGTGTAAACCTAGTGTAATTTTAGTTATAGTGTAAATCTAGTGTTATTATAGTTATGCTATAGTTTTATCGTAGTGTAAATTTAGTTACACTATAGTGTAAACCTAGTGTAATTTTAGTTATACTATAGTGTAATTTTAGTGTTATTTTAGTTATACTATAATGTTATTGTAGTGTAAATTTAGTTATACTATAGTGTAATACTAGTGTAATTTTAGTTATACTATAGTGTAATTCTAGTGTTATTTTTGTTATACTATAGTGTTATTGTAGTGTAAATTTAGTTATAATATAGTGTAAATCTAGTGTAATTTTAGTTATACTATAGTGTAATGATAGTGTTATTTTAGTTATACTATAGTGTTATTGAAGTTTAAATTTAGTTATACTATAGTGTAAACCTAGTGTAATTTTAGTTATACTATAGTGTAATGCTAGTGTTATTTTAGTTATATTATAGTGTTATTGTAGTGTAAATTTAGTTATAATATAGTTTAATCCTAGTGTAATTTTAGTAATACTATAGTGTAAATTTAGTGTTATTTTAGTTATACTATAGTGTTATCGTTGTGTAAGTTTAGTTACACTATAGTGTAAACCTAGTGTAATTTTAGTTATACTATAGTGTAATGCTAGTATAATTTTAGTTATACTATAGTGTTATTGTAGTGTAATTTTAGTTATAATATAGTGTAACCCTAGTGTAATTTTAGTAATAATATAGTGTAAATTTAGTGTTATTTTAGTTATACTATAGTGTTATCGTTGTGTAAATTTTGTTACACTACAGTGTAAACCTAGTGTAATTTTAGTTATACTACAGTGTAAATTTAGTGTTATTTTAGTTATACTATAATGTTATTGTAGTGTAAATTTAGTTATAATATAGTGTAGTCTTAGTGTAATTTTAGTTACACTATAGTGTAATTCTAGTGTTATTTTATTTATACTATAGTGTTATTGTAGTGTAAATTTAGTTACACTATAGTGTAATCCTAGTGTAATTTTAGTTATACTAAAGTGTAATCCTAGTGTTATTTTAGTTATACTATAGTGTAATGCTAGTGTGTGATGACCCGAGTTCTAATCTCTCATTAATCAACACTGTTAGACAATAATCAAAGTCTAAACAATTAATCAACAATGCTAGACAATAATCAAAGTCTAAACAAAAGAATAAATTTTTTTTTTTTTTTAAAATGGATTGCCCTGCGCACGCGCGGCCTGTCCTCTCGCGCGCGCGCCGGCACCCAAACCCGTAACTCCAAGGGTTGGCTCGCGCCGGCCACTGCACCAGAAAAAAAATGTTGGCTCAGCTGCTGTCAAAATGAAATCAAGCCTACAATTGATTCAAGATCATCTCCTACAAAAGTCTAGACATGGTTTAATCAATCATAACATCTAACATGCATTCTAACATGCTATAATTGTTAGGAATAAACCATTCCAAGGCTTTACAACATAATCAAAATCTCATAAACATGCAATAATCATGTCATATAAAAACTAGTTCAAGATACAACAAGTTGGAGTCAAATATTTGAAACATTACTCAAATTTCAAATATAATAATAAGACCTTTAGATCATCCTTAACAAGTCTTGATACAAGTAACTTCTAAAATGATCATGTTTACGACTCAATAAACTTCATAACAGTTCAAACAACTCCTAACTCGGATCCTCACACTATATCTCTTCAATCCTTGTTCTTCATGATTGCTTTTGCCCTGTTCCAATCCCCCTATTGCAATGACACATACAACAAAACAATAGCCGAATAACTCCGGTGAGAAATATATTTCCCAGTAAAAGCAACTAAACATGCATATCAAACATATATCAAGATCATGATATAACAGTAAATACAATGCATGTTTTCAAAACAAGGTTCATTTCATCATTCGTCGGTTGGGATCCCGAGAAGTAGATATCATAACTAATCCACCGACTCTCCCGCTCGAGGTGGGGTTACTTATCTTTCTTCTCTAGACTTTGAAGCAATCATATATGCAAATCAAACGCTAGGCTAAATCAACCACCCAGGCCATACATATACGATTCCTCAAATCGTCTACTTGAACGTTTCCGTTCATTTCAAAATCAAGGAATAAGTCTTCAAGATGAATGCAACATATATCATCATCAAAGCATTCATTATATCAACAACTTATTCAACAACTCAAAGTAAAGCACATAAGAGCAATTAAGCAAACAAGTATGTGATTTAAGGAAACTCGATACAAACCATCTCGAGTTGTAATCCCAATCAAATCGTAGTCCACTTTTACCTTCGTATATTGTCCGTTCTGAATTCTTCAACCTCAAAACATGCACATCAATCTTTGTTCAATTCATTCCTTTCAGAATCGAGTCGAAATCATCAGCACATCTTCAATCAAATCATTTCAAACTCAAGCGAACTTCCTCGGTTCACAATTCGACTTCTTGAGTTGCTTGAGCTCGTAGCATGTCTGAAATATAAAGATTGTATCTAACAAAATCAGTATACAATCCCAAGATCATTAGCTCAATCATAGACTATCAGTATGGTTTCAAAACATAACCAAGCATCGTAGCGATTGACAATCGGGAATCGTTACGGTATCGAATTCATTTCTACTTTCAACTCTATTCTTACGGTTTTTCATATCCGTTCATTGTCATTCAACTCTTCAAACCAACAGCTATTATCATAAACATAACAAGGAACATCTCATCTCGAAAATCATCTATCAAACCTGTCTCAAAACACGAATCGACGGTGTAGCGATTAAAAATCGGTACCCGACAAAATATCGTATTCGAATCCATTTGTAATTCAAATCATACGTATATGCACTTCATGAACCAGCATTCATATCATCATATCCACATCTATAATCCTGGATATACATGCTAACATCAACACTGAATACCATTAACATGAATTCTTCAAGCCGGTATCGAATATACAAACAATAGAATTCCAAAAACATTCTAAACTCATAACATCTGATCTCTGCCCAATTTCGTTCTAAAAAAATACTTAAAGTACTCAGAAACTTACATCAAGTCGAAGTACTTATCGCGAGGATTCCAGAACATCTTTCGGAATTGAAATCGGACGAACGGATCAAAAGTTACGGGGTTTTGAAAATTGGAAAGAAAAATGAATCAAAGGTCTCGGCTCTCGGCTCTCCTCTGTGCAAAATTCTGAATGAAATCTAAGTGATACACGTATTCATGCTGATAATTATAATTAAAATCAGATAAGTGTTGACTAATTGCCATTTAGTCCCTGAAACCTCAAAAATTGCAATTTAGTCCTCGGCCTTCGTTTTAATTCAATTTCAATCCTAAATAATTTAAGAATATTAGAATTTAAATCAAAACTCTAAATATTCCCAAATTAAATATACTCGGATTAAAATTAAATAAATTCGGATTAATCAAATAATCCTGGTTATTTGCAATTTAGCCCTTCAACGTCGATAATTGCAAATCACTCCCTGATCAGGTTAAATCTTCACAATTCATCTTCTTTAATTTCCGAAACATGAAATTAAATCTTCAATTCCATAAATATTCAAATCGAATATTTATTCTTTTAATTTAAGAATTCTCGGAATTTAATTCTCAAAATCCGCATATTCTCAAATTAAATATTTTCAGCTCGGAATTTAAATCTATCATTTTCATAACTTCTCAAATACATATTAGCCCATAATATGGAATTTAATTCTCAAATTCCATAATTCATAATTTAATATTTTCGGGCCTTACAATTCCTCCCCTCTAAGAAATGATTTCGTCCTCGAAATCGCAGTCAAGCCAAATATCAAGTCTGATAGACTGAATGATTATCTGAAGTTATTTTCACTTCAATCATTCAACTCTAATCTATTCAGTTGTACTCTAAGTACGGAATATAATTCTCTCAGTATTCCTCTTGTCTGATTCAAGTACACAGAAGGAATCTATCAATACTTCCTTAATTTAGATATGAGAAACAATTCAGATTCATTGTATCAAACTGAAAAAAATAAATCTTTCCCATCGTCAATTCCATCTGACATCTTATTCAATGAAGTTCAATATTCAACTTCATATTCTGAATCTGTAAATGAAATTCTGCTTTTTCTTTACTCTGAATTGAATGATGTTTCAAGAATAACTTTGTCGCTTAACTAATCCGTTTCAGCTTCCAAAGTTATATCTATCATTCAATTACTAATTCTGGTTCTTCTTTTCCGTTTTCATTTCATACAGATTCATCGTCAAATTCGTTGTGTATTTCGAATCAACTCCGATCGGATATCGACAAATCATGTCTGATCTGATGTCATATACCTCAATAATATCATTACAACACAAGAAATCGGAGTTCTTTTCATTATATAATCATATCATTATCTCAAAATCGGCTCAATAGCTATTACAGGAATTAGAATCCTCAAGTGGCAACATATCAAATCAAATAATACCGAATCAGGTATTAAAGTTCTGAGAATATCCTCAATATTTGGAAAATCGACTCAGATAATCCATCAATCGAATTCAACTCTCAGAACATCAGTCAATCAATCGATGCCACATTCTGTCAAATAAATCTAAAGTCTTTATTCGGACAATCGATTTTCATCATTCCTGTACTTTCATCATATTTCTATCTTCTTCACGGATCTGAATGGATAGCTGTTCGTCACATCTCATACAGAGTATTCTGCCAAATTCTGATTAGTCTATTCGGACTATCAATTAATCAGAGTATAATATGTTGTAGTCACAGATTTCAAAGTATTCAGAACTGTTGATAATCGGTATCATATCAGATAAAAAGTTCATTCTCACAAATTCGATTCATCATCTCTGATTATTCTTCCCATTCAAGGATAATATACTGTACCTTTACCTCAAAAAGTACTCAAAGTCATCGGATCCTCTGTATTGAAATTTAATAGTAAACCCAATGTTTCAATCTAAAACATTATTTCCTGGCTTACTGTTCATTTTACAATGAATCTAATCACAATTCAATGATTTGTTTATACAGACAGATCATCGTATACAGTAATGTTCATGAATCAGTTCATAACTACCACCTGTTTACCTCATCTATACTGTTTCATCACGGTAGTTGTTGCAAAATATTCTTTCAAATTATAATCTTGGTTCAATGTTTGGAGTTTCCAAACTAACATTGAACTCATCTGATCAACGATTTTCAACTTCATCAGAAATTCTCTATACGTTTAACTTAAAAAACGTACTAATTCTGTTACTTCTATTTGCTTTATCAAAAGATAAAACAATTATCGAATGAATATTGAATTCATTGTTGTGCAATTCTTCAAATTCGGATATCTCTTTTCGGAAATATCAGGCACAATCAAATAATCAATCATAATATAATTCATTCATTCGGATCTGAGGCTTCAATTCATATCTCAATCTGACATTCTGTACTGAATTCTAATCACTTCAGTTTACTTTCTGTGTTGCTTTCATCTTCTGAACAATTCTGCCTTACTTCCAATCGAAAAAATCATTCTGATTGGTGTTATATTCATCTGAATATTCAAATCAGAATACACAAAAATCTGAAATCAATTCATCGGATGCCTATTTCATTCCTTATTTCTATCTCCAAATACCGACAAGTCATATCATCTAACCCAAAAATCATGGATCATATTTAAATTCTCCTATCAGTTACGATTCACAATCTTAAATACGCCGAAATAACATCAAAGGATCAATAATTCTCAAAATCAAAAGAAATAAATCAAGATTGAGAAAATCCCTCAATCAAGGTCATCCAAAATCAAATCTTCTGGATAACAAACTCTGCAAAGTGAAAACAACTCACTTGCATCACATAACTCAGAATGAGTAAATCAACACAGGCTCTAAACGAAAGCAATGTGCCATGAGAGCCAATCAATATTAAATCATTCAAGAATTATATCTCCAGTTGATGTAATCGATTCAGCATAATCAAAGAAAAGACTCATCTGTAACTGATTTTCATATCATCGTATATCTTCTAAACCTCAAGATTAATATATAATTCATAATCTCATCAAGTCGGTAATTCATAAATTCTTCAATTATTCACTTCAATATTGAATTCCAGTTCACAACTTAAACTAAAGTCAAAAATCTTACTGAAATATATCTGTAATCTCTATTCATTGGCATACCTATCAATGCTAATTTAGATCTTGAACATATCTCGTGCATTGAATATACTGATTTCGGAATATTTCTGTAATCACACATCAAATATCAAACCGAAATCACAGAATCTTAATTCGAGATTCTATATCATATCATCATATTCATATGCATATCATGTTCTTGTTGATCTAATTTTATCGCTTCTTATCATCATACTGATTGGGTAAATCACAAAATCCAGTGATTCAATAATCTGCAACTATCACTAATCAGTACTTAGGTAAATTCTCACATGAACAATATCATGTTCAGTTTCAGTTCATCGAAGCAATAGTTCTAATCTTCAGTTCAATTCACAAAATCTCTTTTCTAATACAGAGGTAATCATATAATAAGCTTTCAGCTATCATATATCTATTGCACCAATAATAAACAGGTCAAAACAAAATAAATCTGTTACCTGAAATTTCATTCTCAGGTGCAATTTCATTCTGATCCTCTGTATACCTTTGCTATTTATTCATTGAATAAATTTTAGCACATCTGTCTAACTTATCCTTACACTGTTTGTTCAGATATCCTCTTCCACAAAAAGTGTAATAATTTCTAATATATTCTGCATTCAGAATCAGACTAATTCATCTCGATTCGCTAGAGTTAGAGATTTATTTTCATATCATGCACTTCATATCTGTTCTGGAATAAAACTTGTAGATAAAGTTGTGAGTATCTCACATACTCTTTCATGTCTACAATTTCATTCTCCTAACTCATCATTCAGCTTCAATTCGTTTAGACAAAGATATGTCTTTAAACAAAATGTTTCAATCGTCAACATTTATTCAGACATAATCTGCGGATTCAAGCCATTAAATAATTCACTCAATCTTGAGCTTTTCATCATCTACAATTCAAAGAATTGTAATAGACTTGAAAATTCTACTAAAGCATTCCTCACATTCAAAAAGATGCAACTTCTACATGGTATATTTTCTTTCTCATCATTTCTATCTGTTGTGGCAAAGAACTATAAACATAATTCTGTTCTAAGCACTTACCAACAATCAACATACCTCTGCCTTCTTATCATTTCTTTATCAAAATCCACCAGCTGGTTGCTAGGTTTCGAAGTTGGTATTCAATCAATCTGATCCGATATTCATCTGAATATTTCCGGTATTTGAACAACTAATCACGTTCTTCAAGCCAACTGTTACCTACAACATCATCTATTCATTTGCTGATATTCTGTTCTGTTAAATCAGAGATACTTCATTCAGCTGAGTAATACCGTTCTGTTCTGTTCAATCTGACCATACAATTCTGTTCAGTCTGGCCATACTAGTCTGTCAGTCTGGGGTGCTTACGTCACCCAAAGAACACTGTTCTATTCAATTATGGGTGCTTACATCACCCGGTAAAAATCTTATAACAAAACGGTAAAAATTTCAAAAATTTACGAATCAGTAAATCAGGCAATTGAATTTCAAATATAGATCATGCTCACATGCAATTTATCAAATCATCGAATTATCAAATCAAGTAATGCATAATCATGCAATACAATACATGCATGTGACTCAATCTACCCTGCTCAGCTTCTATCTCAGTCCAAGAATTTATTGCTCTGATACCACCTGTTGTGATGACCCGAGTTCTAATCTCTCATTAATCAACACTGTTAGACAATAATCAAAGTCTAAACAATTAATCAACAATGCTAGACAATAATCAAAGTCTAAACAAAAGAATAAAAAAATTTTTTTTTTTTAAAAATGGATTGCCCTGCGCACGCGCGGACTGTCCTCTCGTGCGCGCGCCGGCACCCAAACCCGAAACTCCAAGGGTTGGCTCGCGCGCGCGCGAGCAGGAGCTCGCCCGTGCGCCGGCCACTGCACCAGAAAAAAAATGTTGGCTCAGCTGCTGTCAAAATGAAATCAAGCCTACAATTGATTCAAGATCATCTCCTACAAAAGTCTAGACATGGTTTAATCAATCATAACATCTAACATGCATTCTAACATGCTATAATTGTTAGGAATAAACCATTCCAAGGCTTTACAACATAATCAAAATCTCATAAACATGCAATAATCATGTCATATAAAAACTAGTTCAAGATACAACATGTTGGAGTCAAATATTTGAAACATTACTCAAATTTCAAATATAATAACAAGACCTTTAGATCATCCTTAACAAGTCTTGATACAAGTAACTTCTAAAATGATCATGTTTACGACTCAATAAACTTCATAACAGTTCAAACAACTCCTAACTCGGATCCTCACACTATATCTCTTCAATCCTTGTTCTTCATGATTGCTTTTGCCCTGTTCCAATCCCCCTATTGCAATGACACATACAACAAAACAATAGCCGAATAACTCCGGTGAGAAATATATTTCCCAGTAAAAGCAACTAAACATGCATATCAAACATATATCAAGATCATGATATAACAGTAAATACAATGCATGTTTTCAAAACAAGGTTCATTTCATCATTCGTCGGTTGGGATCCCGAGAAGTAGATATCATAACTAATCCACCGACTCTCCCGCTCGAGGTGGGGTTACTTATCTTTCTTCTCTAGACTTTGAAGCAATCATATATGCAAATCAAACGCTAGGCTAAATCAACCACCCAGGCCATACATATACGATTCCTCAAATCGTCTACTTGAACGTTTCCGTTCATTTCAAAATCAAGGAATAAGTCTTCAAGATGAATGCAACATATATCATCATCAAAGCATTCATTATATCAACAACTTATTCAACAACTCAAAGTAAAGCACATAAGAGCAATTAAGCAAACAAGTATGTGATTTAAGGAAACTCGATACAAACCATCTCGAGTTGTAATCCCAATCAAATCGTAGTCCACTTTTACCTTCGTATATTGTCCGTTCTGAATTCTTCAACCTCAAAACATGCACATCAATCTTTGTTCAATTCATTCCTTTCAGAATCGAGTCGAAATCATCAGCACATCTTCAATCAAATCATTTCAAACTCAAGCAAACTTCCTCGGTTCACAATTCGACTTCTTGAGTTGCTTGAGCTCGTAGCATGTCTGAAATATAAAGATTGTATCTAACAAAATCAGTATACAATCCCAAGATCATTAGCTCAATCATAGACTATCAGTATGGTTTCAAAACATAACCAAGCATCGTAGCGATTGACAATCGGGAATCGTTACGGTATCGAATTCATTTCTACTTTCAACTCTATTCTTACGGTTTTTCATATCCGTTCATTGTCATTCAACTCTTCAAACCAACAGCTATTATCATAAACATAACAAGGAACATCTCATCTCGAAAATCATCTATCAAACCTGTCTCAAAACACGAATCGACGGTGTAGCGATTAAAAATCGGTACCCGACAAAATATCGTATTCGAATCCATTTGTAATTCAAATCATACGTATATGCACTTCATGAACCAGCATTCATATCATCATATCCACATCTATAATCCTGGATATACATGCTAACATCAACACTGAATACCATTAACATGAATTCTTCAAGCCGGTATCGAATATACAAACAATAGATTTCCAAAAACATTCTAAACTCATAACATCTGATCTCTGCCCAATTTCGTTCTAAAAAAAATACTTAAAGTACTCAGAAACTTACATCAAGTCGAAGTACTTATCGCGAGGATTCCAGAACATCTTTCGGAATTGAAATCGGACGAACGGATCAAAAGTTACGGGGTTTTGAAAATTGGAAAGAAAAATGAATCAAAGGTCTCGGCTCTCGGCTCTCCTCTGTGCAAAATTCTGAATGAAATCTAAGTGATACACGTATTCATGCTGATAATTATAATTAAAATCAGATAAGTGTTGACTAATTGCAATTTAGTCCCTGAAACCTCAAAAATTGCAATTTAGTCCTCGGCCTTCGTTTTAATTCAATTTCAATCCTAAATAATTTAAGAATATTAGAATTTAAATCAAAACTCTAAATATTCCCAAATTAAATATACTCGGATTAAAATTAAATAAATTCGGATTAATCAAATAATCTTGGTTATTTGCAATTTAGCCCTTCAACGTCGATAATTGCAAATCACTCCCTGATCAGGTTAAATCTTCACAATTCATCTTCTTTAATTTCCGAAACATGAAATTAAATCTTCAATTCCATAAATATTCAAATCGAATATTTATTCTTTTAATTTAAGAATTCTCGGAATTTAATTCTCAAAATCCGCATATTCTCAAATTAAATATTTTCAGCTCGGAATTTAAATCTATCATTTTCATAACTTCTCAAATACATATTAGCCCATAATATGGAATTTAATTCTCAAATTCCATAATTCATAATTTAATATTTTCGGGCCTTACATAGTGTTATTTAAGTTATACAATAGTGTTATTGTAGTGTAAATTTAGTTACACTATAGTGTAATCCTAGTGTAATATTACTTATACTATAAAGTAATACTAGTGTTATTTTAGCTATACTATAGTGTTATTATATTGTAAATTTAGTTATATTATAGTGTAAACCTAGTGTAATTTTAGTTATACTATATTGTATTTCTAGTGTTATTTTAGTTATACTATAGTGTTATTGTAGTGTAAATTTAGTTATACTATAGTGTAAACCTAGTGTAATTTTAGTTATACTATAGTGTAATTGTAGTGTAAATTTAGTTACACTATAGTGTAATCCTAGTGTAATTTTAGGTATACTAAAGTGTAATCCTAGTGTTATTTTAGTTATACTACAATGTTATTGTAGTGTAAATTTAGTTATACTATAGTGTAAACCTAGTGTAATTTTATTTATACTATAGTGTAATTCTAGTGTTATTTTATTTATACTGCAGTGTTATTGTAGTGTAAATTTAGTTATACTATAGTGTAAGTCTAGTGTAATTTTAGTTATACTATAGTGTAATGCTAGTGTTATTTTAGTTATACCATAGTGTTGTAGTTTAAATTTAGTTATACTATAGTGTAAACCTAGTGTAATTTTAGTTATACTATAGTGTAATTGTAGTGTAAATTTAGTTACACTATAGTGTAATCCTAGTGTAATTTTAGTTATACTAAAGTGTAATCCCAGTGTTATTTTAGTTATACTATAGTGTAATCCTAGTGTAATTTTAGTTATAATATAGTGTAATGCTAGTGTTATTTTAGTTATACTATAATGTTGTTGTACTGTAAATTTAGTTATACTATAGTGTAATCCTAGTGTTATTTTAGTTATATTATAGTGTAATTCTAGTGTTATTTTTGTTATACTATAGTGTTATTGTAGTGTAAATTTAGTTACACTATAGTGTAATCCTAGTGTAATTTTAGTTATACTATAGTGTAATTCTAGTGTTATTTTAGTTATACTATAGTGTTATGGTAGTGTAAATTTATTTACACTATAGTGTAATCCTAGGGTAATTTTAGTTATACTAAAGTGTAATCCTAGTTTTATTTTAGTTATACTATAGTGTAATTCTAGTGTTATTTTAGTTATATTATAGTGTAATCCTAGTGTAATTTTAGTTATACTATAGTGTAATGCTAGTGCTATTTTAGTTATACTATTGTGTTATTGTAGTGTAATTTTAGTTATACTGTAGAGTAAACCTAGTGTAATTTTAATTATAATATAGTGTAAATCTAGTGTTATTTTAGTTATGCTATAGTGTTATCGTAGTGTAAATTTAGTTACACTATAGTGTAAACCTAGTGTAATTTTAGTTATACTATAGTATAATTGTAGTGTAAATTTAGTTACACTATAGTGTTATCCTAGTGTAATTTTAGTTATACTAAAGTTTAATCTTAGTGTAATTTTAGTTATTCTATAGTGTAATGCTAGTGTTATTTTAGTTATACTATAATGTTATTGTAGTGTAAATTTAGTTATACTATAGTGTAATTCTAGTGTAATTTTAGTTATATTATAGTGTAATTCTAGTGTTATTTTAGTTATACTATAGTGTTATTGTAGTGTACATTAAGTTACACTATAGTGTAATCCTAGTGTAATTTTAGTTATGCTATAGTGTAATTCTAGTGTTATTTTAGTTATACTATAGTGTTATGGTAGTGTAAATTTAGTTACACTATAGTGTAATCCTAGGGTAATTTTAGTTATACTAAAGTTGTGATGACCTCGGGTTAGTAATCTCATCTTAGGGCAATTAAAGATTAATAAAACAATTAATCAACAATAGAGAATAATACAAACCAAGAGCTAAATTTTTTTTTTTATTTTTAAAAATTTTCAGAGCCTCGCTCGATCCGTCAAAGATCTCCGATCGAGCGAGCATGGTTTCCAGAAAAAGTTCAGATCACTTTGCTGTCAAAACTCAGAACAATGGCAAGAATCTTCATTCAACTCGATTATAAACATGTTATAGTATCTCAAAACATGCATATATACATATAGCCATGCTCAAGCATCAAATATTAAAATTATTACATCAAATAGATAGCATAGAATCATGAAACAATAAGCTACACTAAATCTTCACATGTGAGCTTCTAAGTTTCAAGTTTCATATCAAAATTCAAGGCTATCAAACTATCATTCCTTCTCTTAAAACCCGAGTCCACACTTGCTATGTCTCGCTCTCGAGCTATCAATGTCATCTCCGACTAGCTCCTGCCCCACCTGTTGTGATGCACACATACAAAACAAAACAACAGCCGGATAAACTCCGGTGAGAAAACAATCTCAGTATAAGCAACATATATAAAGCGTTAAATAAATCATAACAACTCTATCTCAATTCAATTCAACATATAGAGTAACTAACGCTTCTGTCATTAAAGAATCAATTCATAAAACATCGTTGCCATCAAGAATCGTATCCGATCTTGACATGGATATCCATTTATCAAAATCATTCCGAATTCGAATAAAGTCATCCTCCGACCTTGGTATAAGAAATTAAAGTCGTCCTCCGACTTGGTATAATCAAATAAAGTCGTCCTCCGACCTTGGTACAGAATCAATTCGTAAAATCATCATATCAAAAATCATATCGACTCAAAATTAAAGATCCACTACCTATGATGGATCGACAATATCATAATCAAATCAAAACAATAAATACGTATGTGATTTTGACGGAAGAACTCAAGAAGAATCGTTCTCGAGTTTCAAACTTCCTGACTCTCGATGTCGTCATTATACCTTCGTCGTTCTTCTGTTCTGAATGCTTCAACTCTTCACTTATTCTTCTCTCAACGAAGCCCTGGTTCTCGAGACAATAGAATTCAAAATAATCTGAAATTGAAGAATAAAGGTGCTACAACATCAGCAACATCTCAATGAACATCTCGGTTCAATTATCAGCTATCCAAAACATCCATCTACTATCAAACAACTCATCCAAAACCGCAAGCAAACTTCCTCGGTTCAAAATTCGATCTCTTGAGTTGATTGAGCTCATAACATGTTTGAAATGTAAAGATTATCATGTAACAAAATCAGTATAAGATCTTCAAATCAATGGCTCAATCGTAGGCTAAAAATCTGGTTGCAAAACATAACCGAGCATCGTAGCGATTCAAATTCGGGATTCGACTCGGCATTGAACTTCAATTCTAATCTCATATCAACTATATAAATCACATATCAGCTACTTCACAGCATATTCTCGGCATATCAGCAGCTAAAATTTTGATAATACATGCTGGAGAATCCATACGATTCATTCACAACTAAATCTTCAATCCGGTTTCAATATAAACAAGACAACACATCAAGAACAAGATCACATGCTCATGTACTGATCTCTGCCCAATTTCGTTCTACAAAACATACTTAAAGTACTCAGAAACTTACATCAATTCGAAGTACTTATCGCAAGGATTCCAGAACATCTTTCGGAATTGAAATCGGACGACCGACGCAAAAGTTACGGCATTTTGAAAATCGTCGAAGCAACGAAAATGGAGGAATCGAACTCCCCTGTTCGTGGCTCTATATTCTGAAAGAATTCCCGATAATATTACACGTATTCCATCTCACATCCATATATAAAGTCGGATATACATGCATAAATTGCAATATGGCCCCTGGCCTTTTCCAAAAGTTGCAATTCAGTCATCGGCCTTCTATTTAATTCAATTTCAATCCAAAATAATTTAAGAATATTAGAATTTAAATCAAAACTCTAAATATTCCCAAATTAAATATACTCGGATTAAAATTAAATAAATTTGGATTAATTAAATAATCCTGACCATTTACACTTTAGCCCTTGCAACTTCGATATTTGCAAATCAGTCCCTGATCGGGTTATATCTTCAAACTTCATCTTATTTAATTCCCAAAACATGGAATTAAATCTTAAATCCCATAAATATTCAAATTGACTATTTATTCTTTTAATTTAAGAATTCTTGGAATTTAATTCTCAAAATCCATAAATTCTCAAATTAAATATTTTCGGCTCGGAAATTAAATCTATCATTTCCATAATTTCTCAAATCAATATTATCCCATAATATGGAATTTAATTCTCAAATCCCATAATTAATAATTTAATATTTTAGGGCCTTATAATTCCTCCCCTCTAAGAAATAATTTCGTCCTCGAAATCATAGTCAAGTCAAATATCAAGTCTAATAGACTAACTGATTATCTGAAATTATTCTCACTTCAATCATCAGTTGTACTCAAGTACTGAAAAGAATTTTCTCTGAGTTGTTTCTAATCTCAATCAAAAAATCTGTCGAATATTCGACTTAACTCAGAATCTTTTCATTAGTCTTCTTGTCTGATTCAAGTACACAGAAGGAATCTATCAATACTTCCTTACTTTAGATATATGAAACAATTCAGATTCATTGTATCAAGCTGAAAAGAATAAATATTTCCCATCGTCAATTCCATCTGATATCTTATTCAATGAAGTTCAGTATTTGTGTCGACTTGTTTCGTTCTGAATATCATTCAATGTTCTGTATAGACATATCAAGTCTACACTGTCATTCATTTCGTTGTTTCAAGATCAGTATTCAACCTTATAATCTGAATCGGTAAATTAAATTCTGCTTTTTCTCTATTTTGAATTGAATGATGTTTCAAGAATAACTTTTTCGCTTAACTAATCAGTTTCAGCTTCACAAGTTATATCTATCATTCAATTACTAATTCTGGTTCTTCTTTTCCGTTTTCATTTCCTACAGATTCATCTTCATAATCTTTGTGTCTCAAATCAAATCTAATCTGATATCGACAAATCATGTCTGATATGATGTCATATACCTCGGTAATATCATTTCGATACAAAAATTCGGATTTCTTCCATCATAACATCATAGCATTATCTTAAAATCGGCTCAATAACTGTTAGAGGAATTATAATCCTCAAGTGGCAACATATCAAATCAAGTAATACCGAATCAGGTATTAAAGTTCTGAGAATATCCTCAATATTTGGAAAATCGACTCAGATAATCCCTCAATCGAAATCAACTCTCAGAACATCAGTCAATCAGTCGATGCCACATTCTATCAAATAAATCTAAAGTCTTAATTCTGACAATAGATTTTAATCATTCCCGCACCTTCATCATATTTTTATCTTCTTCACAGATCTGCATAGATAGCTGTTCGTCACATTTAATACCATGTATTCTGCAAAAGCTAAGTAATCCATTCAGACTATTCTTTAATAGAAAAAGATTCTATATTCCCAGATTTCAAAATATTCAGAGCTGTTGATAACCGGTATTATATCAGATAAAAATTCATTCTCAAAAATTCGATTCGTCTTCTCTGACTATTCTTCTAATTCAAGGATCATATACTGTACATTTACCTCAAAACAATACTCAAAGTCGTCAGATCATCTGTATTGAAATTTAATAGTAAACCCAATGTTTCAATATGAAACATTATTTCGTGGCCTACCGTTCATCTTGCAACGAATCTAATCACAATTCAATGACTTGATCATACAGACAAATCATCGTATACAGTAATGTTCATGAATCAGTTCATAACTACCACCTGTTTACCTCATCTATCCTGTTTCATCACGGTAGTTTTTGAAAACTATTCTTTCAAATTATAATCTCGTTTCAATGTTTGGAGTTTCCAAACTAACATTGAACTCATTCGATTAACGATTTTTAACTTCATCGGAAAATCTCTGTATGTTTAACTTTCAAAAACGTACTAATTCTGTTACTTCTATTTGCTTTATCTTCTGATAAAACAATTATCGAATGAATATTGAATTCATTGTTGTGCAATTCTTCAAATTCTGATATCTCTTTTCGGAAATATCAAGCACAATCAAATAATCAATCATACTAGAATTCATTCATTCAGATCTGAGACTTCATTTCATATCTTCATCTGGCATTCTTTCCTGAATTCTCATCACTTTAGTTTACTTTTTGTGTTGCTTTCATCTTCTCAACAATTCTGCCTTACTTCCAATCGAAAAATCTTTCTGATTGGTGATATATTAATCTGAATATTCAAACCAGAATACACAGAAATCTGAAATCAATTCATAGGATGCCTATTTCATTCCTTATTCCTATCTCCAAATACCGACAATTCATATCATCTAACCCAAAAATCATGGATCATATTCAAATTTTTCTATCAATTACGAGTCACGATCTTAAAATACGCTGAAATATCATCAAAGGATCAATAATTCTCAAAATCAAAAGAAATAAATCAAGATTGAGAAAATTCCTCAATCAAGGTCATCCAAAATCAAATCTTCTGGATAAACTCTGCAAAGTGAAAACAACTCACTTGCATCACATAACTCAGAATGAGTAAATCACTCAGGCTCTATGAACAAAACAAGGAGAGCCACTCGAAATCAAACATTTCAAGAATTAAATATCCAATTGATGTATTCGATTCAGCATAATCAAAGAAAAGACTCATCTGTAACCGATTGTCATATCATCATTTATCTTCTAAACCTCAAGATTAATATCCAATTCATAATCTCATCAAGTTGGTAATTTATCAATTCATCAATTCTTCAATTCAATATTGAATTCCAGTTCACAACTTAAACTATAGTCAAAATATTACTGAAACATATCTGTAATCTCTATTCATTAGCATACTCATCAATGCTAATTTAGATCTTGAACATATCTCGTGCATCGAATATATCGCTTTCGGAATATTTCTGTAATCACACATCAAATATCAAATCGAAATCACAGAATCTTAATTCGAGATTCTATATCATATCATTATATTCATATGCACATCATGTTCTTGTTGATCTAATTTTATCGCTTCATACCATCATACTGATTGGTTAAATCACAAACTCCAGTGATTCAATAATCTGAAACTATTACTAATCAGTACTTAGGTATATTCTCATAATCTGTCATGCATCGCAACCGTATAGTTCCCATATGAACAATATTATGTTCGGTGTCAGTTCATTGAAGCAATAATTCTATTCTTCAGTGCAATTCACAAAATCTCTTTTCTGATACAGAGATAATCATATAATAAGCTTTCAGCTATCATGTATCTATTGCACCCATAATAAACAGGTCCAAACAAAATAAATCTGTTACCTGAAATTTCATTCTCAGGTGCAATTTCATTCTGATCCTCTGTATACTTCTGGAATTTATTCATTGAATAAATTTTTAGCACATCTGTCTGACTTGTCCTTACACTGTTTGTTCGGATATCTCCTCCACAATGTGTGTAATAATTTCTAATATGCTCTGCATTCAGAATCAGAATAATCCATCTCGACTCGCTAAAGTTAGAGATTTATTTTCATATCATTCACTTCATATCTGTTCTGAAATAAAAATTGTAGATAGAGTTGTGAGTATCTCACAGACTCTTTCATGTCTACAATTCCATTCCCCTAATTCATCATTCAGCTTCTATTCTTTTAGACAGATCTATGTCTTTTAAACAAAATGTTTCGGTCGTCAACATTTATCAGACATAATCTGCAGATTCAAGCCATTAAATAATTCACTCAATCTTGAGCTTTTCATCATTTACAATTCAAAGAATTGTAATAGGCTTGAAATTTCTAATAAGACATTCTTCCAATTCAAAATATTCAACTTCTAGCGGTATATTTTTCTTTCTCAGAATTTCTATCTGTTGTGGCAGAGAATAAGAAACAAAAGTCTGTTCTAAGCACTTACCAACAGAAAATATACTTCTGTTCTCGTATCATTTCTTCATCAAAATCCACCAGTTGGTTGCTAGGTTTTGAAGTTGGTATTCAATCAATCTGATCCGATATTCCTTTGAATCTTTCTGATATTTGAACAACTGATCAAGTTCTTCAAACCAACTATTACCTACAACATCATCTATTCATTTGTTAATATTTCGTTCTGTTCAATCAGAGATACTTCATGCAGCTGAGCAATACCGTTCTGTTTTGTTCAATCTGACCATACCATTCTGTTCATTCTGGCCATACTAGTCTGTCAGTCTGGGGTGCTTACGTCACCCAAAGAAGAATATTCTCTTCAATTCTGGGTGCTTACATCACCCGGGGAAAATCTTATAATAAAACGGTAAAAAATTCAAAAATTTACAAATCAGTAAATTAGGCAATTGAATTTCAAAGATAGATCATGCTCACATGCAATTTAACAAATCATCGAATAATCAAATCAAGTAATGCATAATCATGCAATACAATACATGCATGTGACTCAATCTACCCCGCTCAGCTTCTATCTCAATCCAAGAACTTACGCTCTGATACCACCTGTTGTGAGGATCTCGGGTTACTAATCTCATCTTAGGGAAATTAAAGATTAATAAAACAATTAATCAACAATAGAAAATAATACAAACCAAGAGCTAAAAAAATTTTTTTTTTTTTTTTAAATTTTCAAAGCCTCGCTCGATCCGTCAAAGATCTCCGATCGAGCGAGCATGGTTTCCAGAAAAAGTTCAGATCACTTTGCTGTCAAAACTCATAACAATGGCAAGAATCTTCATTCAACTCGATCATAAACATGTTATAGTATCTCAAAACATGCATATATACATATAGCCATGCTCAAGCATCAAATATTAAAATTATTACATCAAATAGATAGCATAGAATCATGAAACAATAAGCTACACTAAATCTTCACATGTGAGCTTCTAAGTTTCAAGTTTCATATCAAAATTCAAGGCTATCAAACTATCATTCCTTCTCTTAAAACCCGAGTCCACACTTGATATGTCTCGCTCTCGAGCTATCAATGTCATCTCCGACTAGCTCCTGCCCCACCTGTTGTGATGCACACATACAAAACAAAACAACAGCCGGATAAACTCCGGTGAGAAAACAATCTCAGTATAAGCAACATATATAAAGCGTTAAATAAATCATAACAACTCTATCTCAATTCAATTCAACATATAGAGTAACTAACGCTTCTGTCATTAAAGAATCAATTCATAAAACATCGTTGCCATCAAGAATCGTATCCGATCTTGACATGGATATCCATTTATCAAAATCATTCCGGATTCGAATAAAGTCGTCCTTCGACCTTGGTATAAGAAAATAAAGTCGTCCTCCGACTTGGTATAATCAAATAAAGTCGTCCTCCGACCTTTGTACAGAATCAATTCGTAAAATCATCATATCAAAAATCATATCGACTCAAAATTAAAGATCCACTACCTGTGATGGATCGACAATATCATAATCAAATCAAAACAATAAATACGTATGTGATTTTGACGGAAGAACTCAAGAAGAATCGTTCTCGAGTTTCAAACTTCCTGACTCTCGATGTCGTCATTATACCTTCGTCGTTCTTCTGTTCTGAATGCTTCAACTCTTCACTTCTTCTTCTCTCAACGAAGCCCCGGTTCTCGAGACAATAGACTTCAAAATAATCTGAAATTGAAGAATAAAGATGCTACAACATCAGCAACATCTCAATGAACATCTCGGTTTAATTATCAGCTATCCAGAACATCCATCTACTATCAAACAACTCATCCAAAACCGCAAGAAAATTTCCTCAGTTCAAAATTCGATCTCTTGAGTTGATTGAGCTCATAACATGTTTGAAATGTAAAGATTATCATGTAACAAAATCAGTATAAGATCTTCAGATCATTGGCTCAATCGTAGGCTAAAAATCTGGTTGCAAAACATAACCGAGCATCGTAGCGATTCAAATTCGGGATTCGACTCGGTATTGAACTTCAATTCTAATCTCATATCAACTATATAAATCACATATCAGCTACTTCACCGCATATTCTTGGCATATCAGCAGCTAAAATTTTGATAATACATGCTGGAGAATCCATACGATTCATTCACAACTAAATCTTCAATCCGGTTTCAATATAAACAAGACAACACATCAAGAACAAGATCATATGCTCATGTACTGATCTCTGCCCAATTTCGTTCTACAAAACATACTTAAAGTACTCAGAAACTTACATCAATTCGAAGTACTTATCGCAAGGATTCCAGAACATCTTTCGGAATTGAAATCGGACGACCGACGCAAAAGTTACGGCATTTTGAAAATCGTCGAAGCAACGAAAATGGAGGAATCGAACTCCCCTGTTCGTGGCTCTATATTCTGAAAGAATTCCCGATCATATTACACGTATTCCATCTCACATCCATATATAAAGTCGGATATACATGCATAAATTGCACTATGGCCCCTAGCCTTTTCCAAAAGTTGCAATTCAGTCATCGGCCTTCTATTTAATTCAATTTCAATCCAAAATAATTTAAGAATATTATAATTTAAATCAAAACTCTAAATATTCCCAAATTAAATATACTCGGATTAAAACTAAATAAATTTGGATTAATTAAATAATCCTGACTATTTGCACTTTAGCCCTTGCAACTTCGATATTTGCAAATCAGTCCCTGATCGGGTTATATCTTCAAAATTCATCTTCTTTAATTCCCAATACATGGAATTAAATCTTAAATCCCATAAATATTCAAATCGAATATTTATTCTTTTAATTTAAGAATTCTTGGAATTTAATTCTCAAAATTCATAAATTCTCAAATTAAATATTTTCGGCTCGGAAATTAAATCTATCATTTTCATAATTTCTCAAATCAATATTAGCCCATAATATGAAATTTAATTCTAAAATCCCATAATTAATAATTTAATATTTTAGGGCCTTACAAAAGTATAATCCCAGTGTTATTTTAGTTATACTATAGTGTAATTCTAGTGTTATTTTAGTTATATTATAGTGTAATCCTAGTGTAATTTTAGTTATACTATAGTGTAATGCTAGTGTTATTTTAGTTATACTATAGTGTTATTGTAGTGTAAATTTAGTTATACTGTAGAGTAAACCTAGTGTAATTTTTATTATAATATAGTGTAAATCTAGTGTTATTTTAGTTATGCTATAGTGTTATCGTAGTGTAAATTTAGTTACACTATAGTGTAAACCTAGTGTAATTTTAGTTATAGTGTAAATCTAGTGTTATTTTAGTTATGCTATAGTGTTATCGTAGTGTAAATTTAGTTACACTATAGTGTAAACCTAGTGTAATTTTAGTTATACTATAGTGTAATGTTAGTGTTTTTTTAGTTATACTATAATGTTATTGTAGTGTAAATTTAGTTATACTATAGTGTAATACTAGTGTAATTTTAGTTATACTATAGTGTAATTCTAGTGTTATTTTTGTTATACTATAGTGTTATTGTAGTGTAAATTTAGTTATAATATAGTGTAAATCTAGTGTAATTTTAGTTATACTATAGTGTAATGATAGTGTTATTTTAGTTATACTATAGTGTTATTGTAGTTTAAATTTAGTTATACTATAGTGTAAACCTAGTATAATTTTAGTTATACTATAGTGTAATGCTAGTGTTATTTTAGTTATACTATAGTGTTATTGTAGTGTAAATTTAGTTATAATATAGTGTAATCCTAGTGTAATTTTCGTAATACTATAGTGTAAATTAAGTGTTATTTTAGTTATACTATAGTGTTATCGTTGTGTAAATTTAGTTACACTACAGTGTAAACCTAGTGTAATTTTAGTTATACAATAATGTAAATCTAGTGTTATTTTAGTTATACTATAGTGTTATTGTAGTGTAAATTTAATTATACTATAATGTAATTTTAGTTACACTATAGTGTAATTCTAGTGTTATTTTAGTTATACTATAGTGTTATTGTAGTGTAAATTTAGTTACACTATAGTGTAATCCTAGTGTAATTTTAGTTATACTAAAAGGTAATCCTAGTGTAATTTTAGTTATACTATAGTGTAATGCTAGTGTTATTTTAGTTATACTATAGTGTTATTGTAATGTAAATTTAGTTACACTATAGTGTAATCCTAGTGTAATTTTAGTTATATTATAAGGTAATGCTAGTGTTATTTTAGTTATACTATAGTGTTATTGTAGTGTAAATTTAGTTATACTATAGTATAATCCTAGTGTAATTTTAGTTATACTATAGTGTAATTCTAGTGTTATTTTAGTTATATTATAGTGTTATTGTAGTGTAAATTTAGTTATACTGTAGTGTAAACCTAGTGTAATTTTAGTTATAATATAGTATAAATCTAGTGTTATTTTAGTTATGCTATAGTGTTATCGTAGTGTAAATTTAGTTACACTGTAATGTAAACCTAGTATAATAATTTAGTTACACTGTAGTGTAAACCTAGTATAATTTTAGTTATACTATAGTGTAATGCTAGTATTATTTTAGTTATAATATAGTGTTATTGTAGTGTAAATTTAGTTATACATTAGTGTAATCCTAGTGTAATTTTAGTTATACTATAGTGTAATTCTAGTGTTATTTTTGTTATACTATAGTGTTATTGTAGTGTAAATTTAGTTATAATATAGTGTAAATCTAGTGTAATTTTAGTACTATAGTGTAATGCTAGTGTTATTTTAGTTATACTATAGTGTTATTGTAGTTTAAATTTAGTTATAATATAGTGTAAACCTAGTGTAATTTTAGTTATACTATAGTGTAATGCTAGTGTAATTTTAGTTATACTATAGTGTTATTGTAGTGTAATTTTAGTTATAATATTGTGTAATTTTTGTAATACTATAGTGTAAATTTAGTGTTATTTTAGTTATACTATAGTGTTATCGTTGTGTAAATTTAGTTATACTACAGTGTAAACCTAGTGTAATTTTAGTTATACTATAGTGTAAATCTTGTGTTATTTTAGTTATACTATAATGTTATTGTAGTGTAAATTTAGTTATAATATAGTGTAGTCTTAGTGTAATTCTAGTATTATTTTAGTTATACTATAGTGTTATTGTAGTGTAAATTAAGTTACACTATAGTGTAATCCTAGTGTAATTTTAGTTATACTAAAGTGTAATCCTAGTGTTATTTTATTTATACTATAGTGTATTGCTAGTGTTATTTTAGTTATACAATAGTAATATTGTAGTGTAAATTTAGTTACACTATAGTGTAATCCTAGTGTAATTTTAGTTATACTATAAAGTAATGCTAGTGTTATTTTAGTTATACTATAGTGTTATTATTGTATTGTAAATTTAGTTATATTATAGTGTAAACCTAGTGTAATTTTAGTTATACTATAGTGTATTTCTAGTGTTATTTTAGTTATACTATAGTGTTATTGTAGTGTAAATTTAGTTATACTATATTGTAAACCTAGTGTAATTTTAGTTATATTATAGTGTAATTGTAGTGTAAGTTTAGTTACACTATAGTGTAATCCTAGTGTAATTTTAGTTATAATAAAGTATAATCCTAGTGTTATTTTAGTTATACTATAGTGTAATGCTAGTGTTATTTTAGTTATATTATAGTGTTATTGTAGTGTAAATTTAGTTATAATATAGTGTAATCCTACTGAAATTTTTGTTATACTATAGTGTAATGTTAGTTTTATTTTAGGTATACTATAGTGTTATTGTAGTGTAAATTTAGTTATACTATAGTGTAAACCTAGTGTAATTTTAGTTATACTATAGTGTAATTCTAGTGTTATTTTAGTTATACTACAGTGTTATTGTAGTGTAAATTTAGTTATACTATAGTGTAAACCTAGTGTAATTTCAGTTATACTATAGTGTAATTCTAGTGTTATTTTAGTTATACTGCAGTGTTATTGTAGTGTAAATTTAGTTATACATAGTGTAAGTCTAGTGTAATTTTAGTTATACTATAGTATAATGCTAGTGTTATTTTAGTTATACTATAGTGTTGTTGTTGTGTAAATTTAGTTATACTTTAGTGTAAACCTAGTGTAATTTTAGTTATACTATAGTGTAATTGTAGTGTAAATTTAGTTACACTATAGTGTAATCCTAGTGTAATTTTAGTTATACTAAAGTGTAATCCTAGTGTTATTTTTGTTATACTATTGTGTAATCCTAGTGTAATTTTAGTTATACTATAGTGTAATGCTAGTGTTATTTTAGTTATACTATAATGTTATTGTAGTGTAAATTTAGTTATACTATAGTGTAATCCTAGTGTAATTTTAGTTATATTATAGTGTAATTCTAGTGTTATTTTAGATATAATATAGTGTTATTGTAGTGTAAATTTAGTTACACTTTAGTGTAATCCTTGTGTAATTTTAGTTATACTATAGTGTAATTCTAGTGTTATTTTAGTTATACTATAGTGTTATGGCAGTGTAAATTTAGTTACACTATAGTGTAATCCTAGGGTAATTTTAGTTATACTAAAGTGTAATCATAGTGTTATTTTAGTTATACTATAGTGTAATTCTAGTGTTATTTTAGTTATATTATAGTGTAATCCTAGTGTAATTTTAGTTATACTATAGTGTAATGCTAGTGTTATTTTAGTTATACTATTGTGTTATTGTAGTGTAAATTTAGTTATACTGTAGAGTAAACCTAGTCTAATTTTAATTATAATATAGTGTAAATCTAGTGTTATTTTAGTTATGCTATAGTGTTATCGTAGTGTAAATTAAGTTACACTATAATGTAAACCTAGTGTAATTTTAGTTATAGTGTAAATCTAGTGTTATTTTAGTTATGCTATAGTGTTATCGTAGTGTAAATTTAGTTACGCTATAGTGTAAATCTAGTGTAATTTTAGTTATACTATAGTGTAATGTTAGTGTTATTTTAGTTATACTATAATGTTATTGTGACGACCCGCTTCTTAATCTCTCAAATTCACAAAATTAATTCAAGATCATGAACTAAAGATAAGCAAACACCAAACATTCAAAGCTGGAATTTTTTTTTTTTTTTAATGGGCTGCGCTCGAGCGGCTGAAATGCGCCGCTCGGGCGCACCCTGTTGGTGTCAAAACAGTAGCCAACTGCCCTGGCTGCGCTCGGGCTGCTGTTTTCTGCAGCTCGGGCGTGGCCCTGGGCAGTTTCCTACTCACAAAACGCAGCTCAAAACCTGCTCTAAAACTTGCTGTCAAACTTGAACCTTTGATCTACAAAAACATGCACAAAGTAAGAATCAAGTTCTAAACATGTTGTATCAACTCCCAAAAGCATCATCATGGTATATAAATCATATCAATTCAACAACATATATATACATTAACAACTCAAGGCAAGAGTAGAACATCCATTTCAAGTGTTTGTACAAAATCAACTATCAACACTTTAACTGAAGTTCAAGTCTACTAATTCAAAGCCTCAACTCTTATTCTCAACATATAAGACAGCAACTTCAGTTCTATACCGGATCATCATGCTAATCTCTCATCCCTTGTTCTTCAATTCCGCTTTTGCCTGGATCCACTTCCGCCTATCGTCATGACACATACAACACAACAAATAGCCGGATAACTCCGGTGAGAAATATATTTCCCAGTAAAAGCGACTAAACATGCAATACAAATCATATATCAAACTCATGATATAAAAGTAAATACGATGCATGTTTTAAAACAAGGTTCATTTCGTCATTCGTCAATTGGGATCCCGAGAAGTAGATATCATAACTAATCCACCGACTCTCCCGCTCGAGGTGGGGTTACTTATTTTTCTTCTCTAGACTTTGAAGCAATCATATATGCAAATCAGACTCTAGGCTAAAACAACCACCCAGGCCATACATATACGATTCCTCAAATCGTCTATTCAAACGTTTCCGTTCATTTCAAAATCAAGGAATAAGTGTAACACCCGGAAATTTTAATACGTAAATTCGCATGCATAATTAGGGAAAATAATTATTTAAAAATTTATATTTGGGTTAAATGACATTTATGTGTTATTATGTGAATTATATACATGATTTAAATTTATTTTAGCATTTAACCTGTGATTTTAGAATTTCTAAATTTTTCAGAATTTTATTGATTTGATCGCGTAGACGGGACCGTGGACGGATGAGATATCAACTTTTGAGCCAAAAATATTTTATGAGATTTTATGAGCCTTAAAAAAATAATATTTTTCAGGTTATTTAAGAAATATATGTTATTTTTATATACATATATGTATGGGCGTATATGTATAGTATTATATAAAAAAAAAAAGTTTTTCCGCATTTTATTAGTAGTAGGCGTTTCAATAAGTCTTTAAAATGAATGCAATATATCATCATCAAAGCATTTTGTATATCATCACTTATTCAATAACTCAAAGTAAAACACATAAGAGCAAATAATCAAACAAGTATGTGATTTAGGGGAAACTCGATACAAACCATCTCGAGTTGTATTCCCAATCAAATAATAGTCCAATTTTACCTTTCAAATATGGTGTTTAGTATGTCTTCGAACTTGTCAAAATCTGTACAAGATCAATCACCAAAAACTCATCTCAAAGTCTGCTCACTATCACCCCAAACTTCAACAAGAACTTCAAGGAAAACTTTACCAACCGTGTTCTATCTTCTATCGGTTTCGGAGTAGACTTCTTGAATTTATATACTCTGTTTATGCACTGAAACAATAGCATAACAATCAAGGAATCATCAGTCAACAGTTCAGCAACTCCGGAATCCAAAAACAATAGCAAATCACTTCAAATCAAGAGTTCGACGGCATATCGGTAGTACTTCGGCGATTCCGAACATATCAATAACAACATCAGCTATATACAATTAAAAACCAGCATAATCCTCAACATGTCAACAATTATTCAATCAAATCATAGCTGGAATTCATAAGAACATGATATACAAATCAATCTTCCACTCAACTTCAAGATTATCAAAGATAGAAGGTTAACAACCACACTTTCATATCAACATCTGATCTCTGTCAAATTCGACTTCTCAAACTTTGATAAACAAAGAAGAAACTTACATCAAATCGAAGTTCATCTCGCGAGGATTCCAGAACATCTTTCGGAATCAAAAACGGATAATCGTAGCTCAAGATACGTCAAATTGAAGAAGAAGATGAAACTTGGAAGAATTCTCGGTTTCTTGCTCACGGTTTCTGAACTTGGATAAATCTGATGAAATATGGATTGTACACGTGAGGAAACAAAACAATAACAAGTGTCCTGCCAAATTTCAGGATTTTGCACTTCGGCCTCTCAACTATGCAATAATTGCAATTCAGTCCTCAAATTCTCAATTTATTCAATTTCAATCCTAAATAATTTAAGAATATTAGAATTTAAATCAAAACTCTAAATATGCTTCACCTGATCATTCATATCACGTATCATATCAGGACCAGTATCAGGTACTTCAGAAATATCATCCCAGTACACAGGAGATCGACATTTTCTTCCGTATAAAGCTTCAAAAGGAGCCATTCCTATACTCGATTGATAGCTGTTGTTGTACGAGAATTCACAAAGAGGTAGTGATTATTGCCAACTAGTGCCAAAATCAAGCACTACAGCTCTCAACATGTCCTCCAATGTCTGAATTGTATGCTCAGACTGTACGTCAGTCTGTGGATGATAAGCTGTGCTCAAATGTAACTGAGTACCCAAAGCGTTCTGCAAACTATGCCAGAAATGTGATGTGAATCGAGGATCACGATCTGATACAATAGATTTCGGCACTCCGTGCAATCTGACAACTTCACGGATATAAATCTATGTCATCTGGTCGTGTCTATACGTCATACGATATGGAATAAAACACGCTGATTTCGTCAATCTGTCAATAATCACCCAGATAGCATCACAACCTCTAGAAGATCGAGGTAATCTAGTTACAAAATCCATGGAAATATGATCCCATTTCCATTCAGGTATAGACAAACTCTGTAACAAACCAGACGGTCTCTTCCTCTCAGCCTTTACCTGTTGGCAATTCAAACATCGAGCTACAAAATCAGTGATATCAGTCTTCATTTGCTTCCACCAATAATGAGCTTTCAGATCGTTATACATCTTCCTACCACCAGTATGAATACTGTAACGACTACAATGCGCCTCTTTCAGTAGTTGTTGACGTACATCATAAATATCAGGCACTACCAGGCGATTGTGAACGTATAGAAGATCATCTTGAACCCGATATTCAGATACATGCCCTGATCGAACTTTCTCAATCGAGTTCTGCACATTCTGATCAAGTTTCTGAGCATCTCGAATTCTTACCAATAAAGATGGTTCAACTTGCATTTGATAGAGTCGTAATGGATGATAGTTTGTATCAAATGCTAATCCAGATAAACAACAATTTTCAATCAAATTCGATACACCAATCGTCGATAAGGATAAAGAACATACCTTTCGACTCAATGCATCAGCTGCTGCATTCGATTTTCCTGGATAATATTTAATCTCGCAGTCAAAATCTTTCTGCAAATCAAGCCATCTCCGATGTCTCATATTCAATTTTGACTGAGAAAACAGATATTTCAGACTCTTGTGATCAGAATAGATTTCAAACTGTTCCCCGTACAGATAATGTCGCCAAATCTTCAAAGCAAATACAATGGCGGCCAATTCAAGATCATGAATCGGATATCTGGTTTCGTGAGGCTTCAATTGTCTCGAGGCATAAGCAACCACATGACCTCGCTGCATTAAAACACAACCTAAACCTCTGTGAGATGCATCACAATAAGCAGTGAAATCACCAGTACCTGAAGGAATCGTCAAGACTGGTGCACTAGTCAATCGTTTCTTCAACTCCAGAAAACTGGATTCACAAGCATCAGACCAGACAAATGGAGTATTCTTCTGAGTAAATTGAGTAATCGGCTTTGCAATACTGGAAAAATCTTTAATAAATCAATGATAATACCCAGCCAATCCCATAAAACTCCGGATCTCAGGAACAGATGTCGGTCTCGACCAACTGATCACTGCTTCAACTTTACTTGGATCCACAGAAATACCATTTCCAGGTATAATATGTCCAAGAAAGACAACCTGTTTCAGCCAAAACTCGCATTTCGACAGTTTAGCATACAGTTTCTCGGCTCTTAAAGTTTTCAATACTGTTCTCAGATGTTCAGCATGATCAATTAGATTCTTTGAATATATCAGAATATCATCAATAAAAATAATCACAAAGTCATCGAGATACTTCTGAAACACACGGTTCATCAAAGCCATAAACACAGCTGGAGCATTTGTCAAACCAAACGGCATAACTATAAACTCATAATGGCCATACCTGGTTCTGAACGCAGTCTTAGGAATATCAGAATCCCTAACTCTCAGCTGATGGTAACCAGATCTCAGATCGATCTTGGAATACACAGAAGAACCTTGCAACTGATCAAATAAATCATCAATACGAGGCAAAGGGTATTTGTTCTTTACCGTAGCCTTGTTCAGTTGCCGGTAGTCGATACATAATCTCATTGAACCGTCTTTCTTTCTGAAAAATAGTACTTGAGCTCCCCAAGGAGAAACACTGGGTCGAATGTATCCCTTGGCCAGTAAATCTTCTAACTGTTCCTTCAATTCTTTCAGTTCAACTGGTGCCATTCGATAAGGTGCTTTCGAAATCGGTGCAGTTCCTGACATCAGTTCGATGTTGAAATCAATCTCTCGATACGGAGGTAATCCTGGAATCTCATCAGGGAAAACGTCCACAAATTCACTAACCACTGGCAAATCAGCCAGGTTCGGTCTAGTTTTCAACACATCAACTACATAAACAAGAAATCCCTCTGCTTCTTTCTGCAAAAATTGGGTCATAGATAATACAGAAATAAGAGGAATCTTGGCATGTGAACCCTTACCATAGAATTTCCATTCTCCAGCCATTTCGGGTCTGAATCTCACTATCTTCTGGAAACAGTCTACGGTAGCTCTGTACTTGTTCAGCATATCAATCCCAATAATACAGTCGAAATCAGACATACCAAGTACGAAGCAATCTATCTCAATTTCATTACCCTCATACTGTAGTAAACAGTTCTTAACTATCTGAATCGATATAAGACCCCTCCCCAAAGGAGAAGAAACAGATACTACAACAGGTAATGTTGCAACAGGCAAAGCATGTAATGCAACAAATTTGGCAGATATAAATGTATGGGATGCACCTGTATCTATCAATACATATGCAGGATAACCATAAAGAGAACAGTTACCTGCAATCACGTCATCCGGTGCTCCCTGTGCATGCTCCTCCGTTAATGCATAAACATGAGCCTGCTGTCTCTGTGGTTGACTGCCTACCTGACTTCCTCCTGGCCTCGACTGTTGCTGAGGTGGTGATGGTTGAAAGGAATGGACAGAGGAGGCTTGCCTCAAGGGTTGAGCCACTGATCGTGATGACTTTGCACCTCGTGCCTGTCCAGCACCTCTCTGAGGACATACTCTTGCAAAATGGCCAGTCTGATGGCATATATGGCATCTCCCAGATACACCTCGACACTGATCAGTTGGATGTCCTCCACCACAAGTATTACAGAATACCCCAGACTTCTGTTTCGTACCACTAGAACTTGAAGAACTGCTTCCAGATTTCTTAAACTATTTTCCTCGAGCCTGCAAATATCCCTTCCTGCCACTGCTACTGCCACCACTGTCAAATCGAGACGACTGTTGCTGAGTTGAAGCTGAAGGTTGTGACTGTCTAGGAGGCTGTGCAATATACGAAGCTCCTCGCTGCTCTATCAAGCCAGCTTCTGCTCCTTTGGCACTATTCAAGGCATCAGCAAAATTATTCGGTCGCCTTGTGTTTACCAGTGTAAAAACATTAGGATTCAGTCCATTAATGAACTGATCAGCCATAGCCTCATCACTGTCTGCAACATGTGGAGCAAATCTTAGCAATGTAGTGAATTTTGCAACATAATCTTCAATATTCAAGTTTCCCTGCTTCAGATTAGCAAATTCGGCACCCTTGTCTTTTCGATAAGATACCGGAAAGAAACGTTGATAAAATTCTGTCTTGAAGACATTCCAGGTCAGAATAGTTCCTCGACGCTCCAGAGATTTCTTTGTTGTGAACCACCAGCTTTTAGCAACTTCATGCAACTGATGTCCAACAAGTCTAACTCTTCGTTCATCACCGTAGTCCAGTGAATCAAACAACATCTCCATGCCATCTAGCCATCCTTCACATTCAACTGCATTTTCAGTACCCTTCAGAGTTGGCGGCTTGTAGGATTGAAAACGTTTCATTAGTGTTTCCATGGGAGTTGCAGTCATATCTGTCATATCTCGTGATGTACTGCCCTGTTCATTACTCGGGACTGCAGTTGCAGGCACTATCGGTGTGACAACTGTCGGTGGAGTATGAACTGTCTGTTCGGGTAGAGAAATAGGAACATGGGGTCTCAGAGGAGGTCGTCCTGGTCTTCGAGACATATCTAATTATCAAAATAGTTAGGATACCAAATCATCAAATTATCTCAGTCCTCCTCTGATCATCTTACCTATGATCAAGACTCGGTTCTGATTCAATCTTTGAATAAATAATTGAAATACTCAACAAGACATGCTTCCAATCAATTCAGATAATCAGGTAGCATATCATAAATCATCAGAATCCATGCCTCTAATCAGTTCAGATATTCCAGTAGGCATGCATCTTTAATCATCGTAATCATACTTTCAAATAAAATAAATACAATATCTTGTAATAAAATACTTGAAAGTAAATCATGCTATCATTTAAAACATGTAATTAAATCACGTAATTAAATCATAGCATGATAAAAAAATAAATAAGTAAGGCAGAAGACTCGATCTACCCCACTCACTGTCTATCTAAGTCCAGAATTGTCTATCTCTGATACCACCTGTTGTGACGACCCGGTTCTTAATCTCTCAAATTCACAAAATTAATCCAAGATCATGAATTAAAGATAAGCAAACACCAAACATTCAAAGCTGGAATTATTATTATTTTTTAATGGGTTGCGCTCGAGCGGCTGAAATGCGCCGCTTGGGCGCACCCTGTTGGTGTCAAAATAGTAGCCAACTGCCCTGGCTACGCTCGGGCTGCTGTTTTCTGCAGCTCGTGCGCGGCCCTGGGCAGTTTCCTGCTCACAAAACGCAGCTCAAAACCAGCTCTAAAACTTGCTGTCAAACTTGAACCTTTGATCTACTAAAACATGCACAAAGTAAGAATCAAGTTCTAAACATGTTGTATCAACTCCCAAAAGCATCATCATGGTATATAAATCATATCAAGTCAACAACATATATATACATTAACAACTCAAGGCAAGAGTAGAACATCCATTTCAAGTGTTTGTACAAAATCAACTATCAACACTTTAACTGAAGTTCAAGTCTACTAATTCAAAGCCTCAACTCTTATTCTCAACATATAAGACAGCAACTTCAGTTCTATACCGGATCATCATGCTAATCTCTCATCCCTTGTTCTTCAATTCCTCTTTTGCCCGGATCCACTTCCGCCTATCGTCATGACACATACAACACAACAAATAGCCGGATAACTCCGGTGAGAAATATATTTCCCAGTAAAAGCGACTAAACATGCAATACAAATCATATATCAAACTCATGATATAAAAGTAAATACGATGCATGTTTTAAAACAAGGTTCATTTCGTCATTCGTCAATTGGGATCCCGTGAAGTAGATATCATAACTAATCCACCGACTCTCCCGCTCGAGGTGGGGTTACATATCTCTCTTCTCTAGACTTTGAAGCAATCATATATGCAAATCAGACGCTAGGCTAAAACAACCACCCAGGCCATACATATACGATTCCTCAAATCGTCTATTCAAACGTTTCCGTTCATTTCAAAATCAAGAAATAAGTCTTCAAAATGAATGCAATATATCATCATCAAAGCATTCTGTATATCATCACTTATTCAATAACTCAAAGTAAAACACGTAAGAGCAAATAATCAAACAAGTATGTGATTTAGGGGAAACTCGATATAAACCATCTCGAGTTGTATTCCCAATCAAATAATAGTCCACTTTTACCTTTCAAATATGGTGTTTAGGATGTCTTCAAAATTGTCAAAATCTGTACAAGATCAATCACCAAAAACTCATCTCAAAGTCTGCTCACTATCACCCCAAACTTCAACAAGAACTTCAAGGCAAACTTTACCAACCGTGTTCTATCTTCTATCGGTTTCGGAGTAGACTTCTTGAGTTTATATACTCTGTTTATGCACTGAAACAATAGCATAACAATCAAGGAATCATTAGTCAATAGTTCAGCAACTCCGGAATCCAAAAACAATAGGAAATCACTTCAAATCAAGAGTTCGACGGCGTATCGGTATTACTTCGGCGATTCCGAACATATCAATAACAACATCAGCTATATAAAATTAAAAACCAGCATAATCCTCAACATGTCAACAGTTATTCAATCGAATCATAGCTGGAATTCATAAGAACATGATATACAAATCAATCTTCCACTCAACTTCAAGATTATCAAAGATAGAAGGTTAACAACCACACTTTCATATCAACATCTGATCTCTGTCAAATTCGACTTCTCAAACTTTGACAAACAAAGAAGAAACTTACATCAAATCAAAGTTCATCTCGCGAGGATTCCAGAACATCTTTCGGAATCGAAAACGGATAATCGTAGCTCAAGATACGTCAAATTGAAGAAGAAGATGAAACTTGGAAGAATTCTCGGTTTCTTGCTCACGGTTTCTGAACTTGGATAAATCTGATAAAATATGGATTGTACACGTGAGGAAACAAAACAATAACAAGTGTCCTGCCAAATTTCAGGATTTTGCACTGTGGCCCCTCAACTATGCAATAATTGCAATTCAGTCCTCAAATTCTCAATTTATTCAATTTCAATCCTAAATAATTTAAGAATATTAGAATTTAAATCAAAACTCTAAATATTCCCAAATTAAATATTCTCGGATCAAAATTAACTAATTCTGGGCGTTACAGTTATTGTAGTGTAAATTTAGTTATACTATAGTGTAATACTAGTGTAATTTTAGTTATACTATAGTGTAATTCTATTGTTATTTTTGTTATACTATAGTGTTATTGTAGTGTAAATTTAGTTATAATATAGTGTAAATTTAGTGTAATTTTAGTTATACAATAGTGTAATGATAGTGTTATTTTAGTTATACTATAGTGTTATTGTAGTTTAAATTTAGTTATACTATAGTGTAAACCTAGTGTAATTTTAGTTATACTATAGTGTTATTTTAGTTATATTATAGTGTTATTGTAGTGTAAATTTAGTTATAATATAGTGTAATCCTAGTGTAATTTTAGTAATACTATAGTGTAAATTTAGTGTTATTTTAGTAATACTATAATGTTATGTAGTGTAAATTTAGTTATACTATAGTGTAAACCTAGTGTAATTTTAGTTATACTATAGTGTAATTGTAGTGTAGATTTAGTTATACTATAGTGTAATTCTAGTGTAATTTTAGTTATACTATAGTATAATTCTAGTGTTATTTTTGTTATACTATAGTGTTATTGTAGTGTAAATTTAGTTATAATATTGTGTAAATCTAGTGTAATTTTAGTACTATAGTGTAATGCTAGTGTTATTTTAGTTATACTATAGTGTTATTGTAGTTTAAATTTAGTTATAATATAGTGTAAACCTAGTGTAATTTTAGTTATACTATAGTGTAATGCTAGTGTAATTTTAGTTATACTATAATGTTATTGTAGTGTAATTTTAGTTATAATATAGTGTAATCCTAGTGTAATTTTAGTAATACTATAGTGTAAATTTAGTGTTATTTTAGTTATACTATAGTGTTATCGTTGTGTAAACTTAGTTACCCTACAGTGTAAACCTAGTATAATTTTAGTTATACTATAGTGTAAATCTAGTGTTATTTTAGTTATACTATAATATTATTGTAGTGTAAATTTAGTTATAATATAGTGTAATCTTAGTGTAATTTTAGTTACACTATAGTGTAATTTTAGTGTTATTTTAGTTATACTATAGTGTTATTGTAGTGTAAATTTAGTTACACTATAGTGTAATCCTAGTGTAATTTTAGTTATACTAAAGTGTAATCCTAGTGTTATTTTAGTTATACTATAGTCTAATGCTAGTGTTATTTTAGTTATACAATAGTGTTATTGTAGTGTAAATTTAGTTACACTATAGTGTAATCCTAGTGTAATTTAAGTTATACTATAAAGTAATGCTAGTGTTATTTTAGTTATATTATAGTGTTATTGTATTGTAAATTTAGTTATATTATAGTGTAAACCTAGTGTAATTTTAGTTATACTATAGTGTATTTTTAGTGTTATTGTAGTTATACTATAGTGTTATTGTAGTGTAAATTTAGTTATACTATAGTGTAAACCTAGTGTAATTTTAGTTATATTATAGTGTAATTGTATTGTAAATTTAGTTACACTATAGTGTAATCCTAGCGTAATTTTAGTTATACTAAAGTGTAATCCTAGTGTTATTTTAGTTATACTATAGTGTAATGCTAGTGTTATTTTAGTTATACTATAGTGTTATTGTGGTGTAAATTTAGTTATACTATAGTGTAATCCTAGTGTAATTTTAGTTATACTATAGTGTAATGTTAGTGTTATTTTAGTTATACTATAGTGTTATTGTAGTGTAAATTTAGTTATACTATACTGTAAACCTAGTGTAATTTTAGTTATACTATAGTGTAATTCTAGCGTTATTTTAGTTGTACTACAGTGTTATTGTAGTGTAAATTTAGTTATACTATTAGTGTAAACCTAGTGTAATTTTAGTTATACTATAGTGTAAATCTATTGTAATTTTAGTTATATTATAGTGTAATGCTAGTGTTATTTTAGTTATACTATAGTGTTGTTGTAGTGTAAATTTAGTTATACTATAGTGTAAACCTAGTGTAATTTTAGTTATACTATAGTGTAATTGTAGTGTAAATTTAGTTACACTATAGTGTAATCCTAGTGTAATTTTAGTTATACTAAAGTGTAATCCTAGCGTTATTTTAGTTATACTATAGTGTAATCCTAGTGTAATTTTAGTTATACTATAGTGTAATGCTAGTGTTATTTTAGTTATACTATAATGTTATTGTAGTGTAAATTTAGTTATACTATAGTGTAAACCTAGTGTAATTTTAGTTATACTATAGTGTAATGCTAGTGTTATTTTAGTTATACTATAGTGTTATTGTAGTGTAAATTTAGTTATACTATAGTGTAAACCTATTGTAATTTTAGTTATACTAAAGTGTAATTCTAGTGTTATTTTAGTTATACTACAGTGTTATTGTAGTGTAAATTTAGTTATACTATAGTGTAAACTTAGTGTAATTTTTGTTATACTATAGTGTAATTCTAGTGTTATTTTAGTTATACTGCAGTGTTATTGTAGTGTAAATTTAGTTATACTATAGTGTAAGTCTAGTGTAATTTTAGTTATACTATAGTGTAATGCTAGTGTTATTTTAGTTATACTATAGTGTTGTTGTAGTGTAAATTTAGTTATACTATAATGTAAACCTAGTGTAATTTTAGTTATCTTATAGTGTAATTCTAGTGTTATTTTAGTTATACTATAGTGTTATTGTAGTGTAAATTTAGTTACACTATAGTGTAATCCTAGTGTAATTTTAGTTATACTAAAGTGTAATCCTAGTGTTATTTTAGTTATACTATAGTGTAATGCTAGTGTTATTTTAGTTATACTATAGTGTTATTGTAATGTAAATTTTGTTATACTATAGTATAATCCTAGTGTTATTTTAGTTATACTATAGTGTTATTGTAGTGTAAATTTCGTTATACTATAGTGTAATTTTAGTTATACTAAATTGTAATCCTAGTATTATTTTAGTTATACTATAGTGTAATGCTAGTGTAATTTTAGTTACACTATAGTGTAATCCTAGTGTAATTTTAGTTACATTATAGTGTAATGATAGTGTTATTTTAGTTATACTATAGTGTTATTGTAGTGTAAATTTAGTTATACTATAGTGTAAACCTAGTGTAATTTTAGTTATACTATAGTGTAAATCTAGTGTTATTTTAGTTATACTATAGTGTTATTGTAGTGTAAATTTAGTTATACTATAATGTAAACCTATTGTAATTTTAGTTATACTATAGTGTAATTCTTGTGTTATTTTAGTTATACTATAGTGTTATTGTAGTGTAAATTTAGTTATACTATAATGTAAACCTATTGTAATTTTAGTTATACTATAGTGTAATTCTTGTGTTATTTTAGTTATGCTATAGTGTTATTGTAGTGTAAATTTAGTTACAATATAGTGTAATCCTAGTATAATTATAGTTATACTAAAGTATTATCCTAGTGTTATTTTAGTTATACTATAGTGTAATGCTAGTGTTATTTTAGTTATACTATAGTGTTATTGTAGTGTAAATTTAGTTACACTATAGTGTAATTGTAACACCCAAAATTATTTAATTTTGATCCGAGAATATTTAATTTGGGAATATTTGGAGTTTTGATTTAAATTCTAATATTCTTAAATTATTTAGGATTGAAATTGAATGAAAAGAGACATGGAGGACTGAATTGCAATTTTGGAAGTCTTGAGGGGCCAAAGTGCAATTATTATTGAAGGTATCAGATTTTGTAAGTTATTACTCAGCATGCACGTGTCTTATGAATTTGATTTCATCAGAATTTCAGAAAACAAGAAGGAAGAAATCGAGAGCAGAGATTCCAAGTTTTTCTTCATCTTTCAATTGCGATATCTTGAGTTACGATTATCCGATTTCGATTCCGAAAGATGTTTTGGAATCCTTGCAACGAGACCTTCGATTTGATGTAAGTTTCTTCTTTGTTCTTCAGGGTTTGAGATTTCGAAATGGACAGAGATCAGACTTGTGTTTGAATTGTTGTTGTTGAGCTTGTCTTCTTTGTTCTATCGAGTCCGGGTTGAAGAATGGTTATCGATTATGTTCTTATGAGTTTCCAGCAAGTATTTCGAAATTCCTATTTGATGTTATTCTGTGTTTCATCGATATTCAGCTGTTATAGATTGTGAATGCTTGTGTGAATTGATATAGTTGAGTTTCGGGATGCCGACTTTATATCGTTACGTCGTCAACTTTATGATTTGTAGCTGTTTTGCTATCTTGTATTGAGCTGTGAGTTTGATGACTTCTAGCTGATAATTGTGAGCTTTCAACACTTCATTTCAGATTTGTTTGACTGCCATCGAGCTCGATATCATCGACTCCGAAACCGATAGAAAACAGAACAAGGTTGGGAAATTTTTCCTTGAAGTTGTTGTTGAAGTTTGGGGTTGATATTGAGCAGATTTTTGATATAGTCTTGGTGGTTGATCTTGTACAGACTTTGACAAGTTTGAAGACATCCTAAACACCATATTTGAAAGGTAAAAGTGAACTATGGTTTGAATGGGACTATAACTCGAGATGGTTTGTATCGAGTTTCCCTAAATCACATACTTATTTGTTTATATGCTTTTATATGTTTCCTATGAATGTTTGAATGAGTCTTGATGATAATGAATGTGTTTTAATTGATATGTATTGCATTCATCTTGCGAGACTTGTTCCTTGATTTTGAAATGAACGGAAACGTTCGAATAGACGATTTGAGGAATTGTATATGTATGGTCTGGGTGGTTGTTTAGCCTAGCTTCTGATCTATATATATAATGGCTTCAAAGTCTAGAGAAGTGAGATAAGTAACCCCATCTCGATCGGGAGATTCGGTGGATTAGTTATGATATCTACTTCTTGGGATCCCAATTGACGAATGACGAAATGAACCTTGTTTTGAAAACATGCATTGTACTTACTTTTATATCATGATCTTGATATATGTTGTTATGCATGTTTAGTTGCTTTTACTGGGAAATCTATTTCTCACCGGAGTTATCCGGCTATTGTCTTGTTGTATGTGTCATTGCAATAGGAGGGAGTGGAACCGGGCAAAGGCGTACATGAAGAACAAGGAATGAGATGAACATAGCATGATGATTCGAGTTTAGATGATTATGAGCTGTCTTGTAGTGAAATGGAGCCTTAAACATGATTATGGTTTAGATATTTGTACCAAGACTTGATTATGATGATGTTGTAGTCTTGTTTGTTGTAGTTGGGATTGAATAGATATGTAAATCCTTGAATCAACATTATGTACCTTGAACTTGAATGATATATCTATGCTTTTAACTTGTATTGATAGACTTGTTATGTTTCAAGGCATTTTATTATCCATTTCTACCAACTTTACCAAGTTAGAATGCATGCTAGCTTATGATCTTTGGTCTAGGTTGTAATGGAGTTGATATGAGATGAAATGCATGAAAGATTACAATTTTTGAACAGCAGCAGAGTGCAGCCAAATTTTGGCCGATTGGCCTGCGCACGGGTGAGCTACTGCTCGCGCGCGCGTGGGCCATGCCAGTGGGCCTCGGTCCCATTGGCTTGCGCGCGCGCGAGGGGTGATGCCCGCGCGTGCGCAGGGCAATTTATTTTAAAAAAGAAAAAAATTTTATTCTTTTTTTTAGACATTGATACTTGTCTATTATTTTTGATTAATGTTTATTGAGAGATTAGAACTCGGGTCATCACAACAGGTGGTATCAGAGCAAGAACATTCTGGACTACAGTGAGTGGGGTAGATCGAGTCTTCTGCCTTACTTATTTATGTTTTGTTTTATCATGCTATGAGTTAATTACATGATTGAATTACATGTTTTAAATGCTAGCATGATTTACTTTCAAGTATTTTATTACAAGATGTTGTATTTATTTTATTTGAAAGTATGATTACGATGATTAAAGATGCATTCTTATTGGAATATCTGAACTGATAGAGGCATGTATCCTGATGAATTATGACATGCTACCTGATTATCTGAATTGATTGGAAGCATGTTTTATTTGAAGATTGTGATTATTTATTTAAGATTGAATCAGAACCGAGTTTTGATCAGAGGTAAGATGATCAGAGGAGGACTGAGATAATTTGATGATTTGGTATTCTAACCATTTTGATAATCAGATATGTCTCGAAGACCAGGCCGACCTCCTCTGAGACCCCATGTTCCTATTTCTCTACCAGAACAGACAGTTCATACTCCACCGACAGTTTTCACACCGATAGTGCCTGCAACTGCAGTTCCGAGTAATGAACAGGGCAGTACATCACGAGATATGACAGATATGACTACAACTCCCATGGAAACACTACTGAAACGTTTTCAATCCTACAAGCCGCAAACTTTGAAAGGTACTGAGAATGCAGTTGAATGTGAGGGATGGCTTGATGACATGGAGATTTTATTTGATTCACTTGACTACGGTGATGAACGAAGAGTCAGACTTGTTGGTCATCAGTTGCATGAAGTTGCTAAAAGCTGGTGGTTTACAACAAAGAAATCTCTGGAGCGTAGAGGAACTATTTTGACCTGGAATGTCTTCAAGACAAAGTTTTATCAACGTTTCTTTCCGGTATCTTATCGTAAATATAAGGGTGCCGAATTTGCTAACCTGAGGCAGGGAAACTTGAATATTGAAGACTATGTTGCAAAATTCACTACATTGCTACGTTTTGCTCCACATGTTGCAGATAGTGACGAAGCTATGGCTGATCAGTTCATTAATGGACTGAATCCTGATGTTTTTACACTGGTGAATACAAGGCAACCGAATAATTTTGCTGATGCCTTGAACAGTGCTAAAGGAGCAGAAGCTGGATTGATACAGCAGCGAGGAGCTTCGTATATTGCACAGCCTCCGAGACAGTCACAACCTTCAGCTTCAACACAGAAACAGTCGTATCAATTTGACAGTGGTGGCAGTAGCAGTGGCAAGAAGGGATATTTGCAAGCTAGAGGAAAACAATTTAAGAAATCTGGAAGCAGTTCTTCAAGTTCCAGTGGTACAAAACAAAAGTCTGGGGTATTCTGTAACACTTGTGGTGGAGGACATCCAACTGATCAGTGTCGAGGTGTATCTGGGAGATGCCATATATGCCATCAGACTGGCCATTTTGCGAGAGTATGTCCTCAGAGAGGTGCTGGACAGGCACGAGGTACAAAGTCATCACGATCAGTGGCTCAACCCGGGAGGCAAGCCTCCTCTGTCCATTCCTTTCAACCATCACCACCTCAGCAATAGTCGAGGCCAGGAGGAAGTCAGGCAGGCAGTCAGCCACAGAGACAGCAGGCTCATGTCTATGCACTGACGGAGGAACAGGCACAGGGAGCACCAGATGACATGATTGCAGGTAACTGTTCTCTTTATGGTTATCCCGCATCTGTCTTGATTGACACAGGTGCATCCCATACGTTTATATCTGCCAAATTTGTTGCATTGCATGCTTTGCCTGTTGAAACATTACCTGTTGTAGTATCTATTTCTTCTCCTTTGGGGAGGGGTCTTATCTCGATTCAGATAGTTAAGAATTGTTTACTACAGTATGAGAGTAATGAAATTGAGATAGATTGCTTCGTACTTGGTATGTCTGATTTTGACTGTATTATGGGGATTGATATGCTGAATAAGTACAGAGCTACCATAGACTGTTTCCAAAAGATAGTAAGATTCAGACCTGAAATGGCTGGAGAATGGAAGTTCTATGGTAAGGGTTCACGTGCCAAAATTCCTCTTATTTCTGTATTATCTATGACCCGACTTTTGCAGAAAGGAGCAGAGAGATTTCTTGTTTATGCAGTTGATGTGTTGAAAACTAACCCGAACCTGGCTGATTTGCCAGTGGTTAGTGAGTTTGCAGATGTTTTCCCTGATGAGATTCCAGGATTACCTCCGTATCGAGAGATTGATTTTAACATAGAACTGATGCCAGGAACTGCACCGATTTCGAAAGCACCTTATCGAATGGCACCAGTTGAACTGAAAGAATTGAAGGAACAGTTAGAAGATTTACTGGCCAAGGGATACATTCGACCCAGTGTTTCTCCTTGGGGAGCTCCAGTACTGTTTGTTAGAAAGAAAGATGGTTCAATGAGATTGTGCATTGACTACCGGCAACTGAACAAGGCTACGGTAAAGAACAAATACCCTTTGCCTCGTATTGATGATTTATTTGATCAGTTGCAGGGTTCTTCTGTGTATTCCAAGATCGATCTGAGATCTGGATACCATCAGCTGAGAGTTAGGGATTCTGATATTCCTAAGACTGCGTTCAGAACCAGGTATGGTCATTATGAGTTTATAGTTATGCCGTTTGGTTTGACGAATGCTCCAGCTGTATTTATGGCTTTAATGAACCGTGTATTTCAGAAGTATCTCGATGATTTTGTGATTATCTTTATTGATGATATTCTGATATATTCAAAGAATTTGATTGATCATTCTGAACATCTGAGAACGGTATTGAAAACTTTAAGAGCCGAGAAACTGTATGCTAAACTGTCGAAATGTGAGTTTTGGCTGAAACAGGTTGTCTTTCTTGGACATATTATATCTGGAAATGGTATTTCTGTGGATCCAAGTAAAGTAGAAGCAGTGATCAGTTGGTCGAGACCGACATCTGTTCCTGAGATTCATAGTTTTATGGGATTGGCTGGGTATTATCGTCGATTCATTAAAGATTTTTCCAGTATTGTGAAGCCGATTACTCAGTTAACTCAGAAGAATACTCCATTTGTCTGGTCTGATGCTTGTGAATCCAGTTTTCTGGAGTTGAAGAAACGATTGGCCAGTGCACCAGTCTTGACGATTCCTTCAGGTACTGGTGGTTTCACTGTTTATTGTGATGCATCTCACCAAGGTTTAGGTTGTGTTCTAATGCAACGAGGTCATGTAATTGCTTATGCCTCGAGACAGTTGAAGCCTCATGAGACCAGATATCCGATTCATGATCTTGAATTGGCCGCCATTGTATTTGCTTTGAAGATTTGGCGACATTATCTGTACGGGGAACAGTTTGAAATCTATTCTGATCACAAGAGTCTGAAATATCTATTTTCCCAGTCAGAACTGAATATGAGACAGCGAAGATGGCTGGATTTGTTGAAAGACTTTGACTGCGAAATTAAATATTATCCAGGAAAATCGAATGCAGCAGCAGATGCATTGAGTCGAAAGGTATGTTCTTTATCCTTATCGACAATTGGTGTATCGAATTTGATCGAAAACTGTTGTTTATCTGGATTAGTATTTGATACAAACTATCAGCCATTACGACTCTATCTAATTCGAGTTGAACCAGCTTTATTAGTAAGAGTTCGAGATGCTCAGAAACTTGATCAGAATGTGCAGAACTCGATTGAGAAAGTTAGATCAGGGCATGTATCTGAATACCGGGTTAGAGATGATCTTCTTTACATTCACAATCGCCTAGTAGTGCCTGATATTTCTGATGTACGTCAACAACTACTGAAAGAGGCGTATTGTAGTCGTTACAGTATTCATCCTGGTGGTAGGAAGATGTATAATGATCTAAAAGCTCAGTATTGGTGGAAGCAAATGAAGACTGATATCACTGATTTTATAGCTCGATGTTTGAATTGCCAACAGGTGAAAGCTGAGAGGAAAAGACCGCCTGGTTTGTTACAGAGTTTGTCTGTACCGGAATGGAAATGGGATCATATTTCCATGGACTTTGTGACTAGATTACCTCGATCTGCTAGAGGCTGTGATGCTATCTGGGTAATTATTGACAGATTGACGAAATCAACGTGTTTTATTCCGTATCGCATGACGTATAGACACGACCAGATGGCAGAGATTTATGTCCGTGAAGTTGTCAGATTGCACGGAGTGCCGAAATCTATTGTATCGTATCGTGATCCTCGATTCACATCATATTTTTGGCACAGCTTACAGAATGCTATGGGTACTCAGTTACACTTGAGCACAGCTTATCATCCACAGACTGACGGATAGTCAGAGCGTACTATTCAAACATTGGAGGACATGTTGAGAGCTGTAGTGCTTGATTTTGGCACTAGTTGGCAAGAATCACTACCTCTTTGTGAATTCTCATACAACAACAGCTATCAATCGAGTATAGGAATGGCTCCTTTTGAAGCTTTATACGGAAGAAAATGTCGATCTTCTTTGTACTGGGATGATATTTCTGAAGTACCTGATATTGGTCCTGATATGATACGTAATATAAATGATCAGGTGAAGATTATTCAGAAACGAATGAAGACAGCTCAAGATAGACAGACGAAATATGCCAACATTCGACGACGACCGTTGTCTTTTGAACAGGGAGATCGTGTATTTCTGAAGATTTCTCCGTTCAGAGGCACAATCAGATTTGGTAAGCGAGGGAAATTGTCTCCACGCTACATCGGTCCTTATGAAATTCTGGAGAAAATAGGCAATCTTGCCTATCGATTGGCTTTACCTCCATCGTTATCTGGAATACATGATGTCTTTCATGTATCGATGCTTCGAAAATACCTTGCTGATGAATCTCATGTGCTTCAATCTGATGAGGCTGAACTCGACGAGACATTGAGTTATTTTGAAAAGCCAATTCAGATCCTTGATCGAAAAGAGAAGCAACTACGAACCAAGACTATTCCACTTGTGAAAGTTCAGTGGAGTCGTCATGGTGTTGAAGAAGCTACTTGGGAAACAGAATCAGATATGCGACAACGATATCCAGAGATGTTTCAATGATGTGAGTCTCCTTTAGTTTCTGTTATCTAATATATCTTATATGATCTGTTGATGTTCGTACCTAAGATTTCGAGGACGAAATCGAGTCTTAGTGGAGGAGAATTGTAACGCCCAGAATTATTTAATTTTGATCCGAGAATATTTAATTTGGGAATATTTGGAGTTTTGATTTAAATTCTAATATTCTTAAATTATTTAGGATTGAAATTGAATGAAAAGAGACATGGAGGACTGAATTGCAATTTTGGAAGTCTTGAGGGGCCAAAGTGCAATTATTATTGAAGGTATCAGATTTTGTAAGTTATTACTCAGCATGCACGTGTCTTATGAATTTGATTTCATCAGAATTTCAGAAAACAAGAAGGAAGAAATCGAGAGCAGAGATTCCAAGTTTTTCTTCATCTTTCAATTGCGATATCTTGAGCTACGATTATCCGATTTCGATTCCGAAAGATGTTTTGGAATCCTTGAAACGAGACCTTCGATTTGATGTAAGTTTCTTCTTTGTTCTTCAGGGTTTGAGATTTCGAAATGGACAGAGATCAGACTTGTGTTTGAATTGTTGTTGTTGAGCTTGTCTTCTTTGTTCTATCGAGTCCGGGTTGAAGAATGGTTATCGATTATGTTCTTACGAGTTTCCAACAAGTATTTCGAAATTCCTATTTGATTTTATTCTGTGTTTCATCGATATTCAGCTGTTATAGATTGTGAATGCTTGTGTGAATTGATATAGTTGAGTTTCGGGATGCCGACTTTATATCGTTACGTCGTCAACTTTATGATTTGTAGCTGTTTTGCTATCTTGTATTGAGCTGTGAGTTTGATGACTTCTAGCTGATAATTGTGAGCTTTCAACACTTCATTTCAGATTTGTTTGACTGCCATCGAGCTCGATATCATCGACTCCAAAACCGATAGAAAACAGAACAAGGTTGGGAAAGTTTTCCTTGAAGTTGTTGTTGAAGTTTGGGGTTATTGAGCAGATTTTTGATATAGTCTTGGTGGTTGATCTTGTACAGACTTTGACAAGTTTGAAGACATCCTAAACACCATATTTGAAAGGTAAAAGTGAACTATGGTTTGAATGGGACTATAACTCGAGATGGTTTGTATCGAGTTTCCCTAAATCACATACTTATTTGTTTATATGCTTTTATATGTTTCCTATGAATGTTTGAATGAGTCTTGATGATAATGAATGTGTTTTAATTGATATGTATTGCATTCATCTTGCGAGACTTGTTCCTTGATTTTGAAATGAACAGAAACGTTCGAATAGACGATTTGAGGAATTGTATATGTATGGCCTGGGTGGTTGTTTAGCCTAGCGTCTGATCTATATATATAATGGCTTCAAAGTCTAGAGAAGTGAGATAAGTAACCCCACCTCGATCGGGAGAGTCGGTGGATTAGTTATGATATCTACTTCTTGGGATCCCAATTGACGAATGACGAAATGAACCTTGTTTTGAAAACATGCATTGTACTTACTTTTATATCATGATCTTGATATATGTTGTTATGCATGTTTAGTTGCTTTTACTGGGAAATCTATTTCTCACCGGAGTTATCCGGCTATTGTCTTGTTGTATGTGTCATTGCAATAGGAGGGAGTGGAACCGGGCAAAGGCGTACATGAAGAACAAGGAATGAGATGAACATAGTGTGATGATTCGAGTTTAGATGATTATGAGCTGTCTTGTAGTGAAATGGAGCCTTAAACATGATTATGGTTTAGATATTTGTACCAAGACTTGATTATGATGATGTTGTAGTCTTGTTTGTTGTAGTTGGGATTGAATAGATATGTAAATCCTTGAATCAACATTATGTACCTTGAACTTGAATGATATATCTATGCTTTTAACTTGTATTGATAGACTTGTTATGTTTCAAGGCATTTTATTATCCATTTCTACCAACTTTACCAAGTTAGAATGCATGCTAGCTTATGATCTTTGGTCTAGGTTGTAATGGAGTTGATATGAGATGAAATGCATGAAAGATTACAATTTTTGAACAGCAGCAGAGTGCAGCCAAATTCTGGCCGATTGGCCTGCGCACGGGCGAGCTACTGCTCGCGCGCGCGCGGGCCAAGCCAAGGGGCCTCGGTCCCAATGGCTTGCGCGCGCGCGAGGGGTGATGCCCGCGCGTGCGCAGGGCAATTTATTTAAAAAAAAAAATTTTATTCTTTTGTTTAGACATTGATACTTGTCTATTATTGTTGATTAATGTTTATTGAGAGATTAGAACTCGGGTCATCACAGTAATCTGATAGAAATTGTATTGTAATTGTAGGTTAAAATAAAGAGTCAGTGTTGTCTGCGGTGCTCAACATCAACGACAACACAGTGCAGCGGAAAATAAACAAAAATAAATAACACAAGAAATTAATTTTGCACGAGTATAAAAACTCGTGCGGGTGCCTTAGGGCTAAATATCACTAGTAAACGTAAAATCAGTCTTACAAAAATAATCCTAGTGATTTTATGAAATGTAATTAAATCCTAAATTTCTCAACAAATTGAGAACTCAAACTTGCATCCTATATAATCAGAATATAAAACAAATTAGATGAAACTCCCGTAGCCTAAATTTGAAGAGACGCGAAAAGATCTTCAACAACACAGTACCCACAGTGTTGTCTCTGATGTCTTCAACACGAACGGCAGCATGGGGACAAGCAACAACGATGGTTGCAAAACATCTTCAGAATCTTCGAATTATTCAATATAATTTTCTCTGAAAGCTCTTATGAATTCTTCTTTGAAGTTCACGATTGTTTGTGCGCAGAATCCTTTACTTATAGATGAGAGTCCAAGCATGGAAGGATTTCCTTGTAGAGCCCTTTATAAATAAGGAAATTAGTCTTTGTTAAGAATAAGACTCTTTTAAATATAATTGATAATATCTTGATAATATATGATAATCAATAATGCACAATATTTCCTTATCAAGATATTAATTAATCTAGACAAATATCTATCTCAATATTTTCGATAATAGCACATAAATATTTACCCTATCATATCAATTCATATCTTGGTAATATTTCATAAATCCTTTCAATTCGATAACAAGATATAATTAAGTTAAATATATATCCTAAATATATATTATCGAGATCATAGAATATTTAACCATATCATATCAAATCTTTTGTCCAGAAGGCAAAATTCAATATTTTAATTAGCACGCTTAAGGAAAAGATTTTCAAGGAATTAATATTCCTTTAAATCTCCCTCTTTTTGCCTTTCTGGACAAAACCAGCACAAACAATTATAAACATAAACTTTCCCTGAGTTTAAAACACTTCCCCCCCCCCCCCCTGAATTTTAAGTCTCCCCCTGAAGGTGTTGTCCCTCGTGTTGGCAACACCAAGGATAACATGAACCTTAACACTTAGGGATTCTATAGTTCATATATCAGAGCATAAGTGAGGTAGAAGTATTTAGTCTAGTTAAAGCATATCAGAGCAATTAGGGCACATAACTAGAGCAAAACAAAAAGAGATAAAAATCAAAAAATTAAGGTTAAGATGAGATAAGGAAAAAATATGGGGTGACACCAATCAATCTAAAATTGATCAGTATCAGATCCCTCCCGATCTTCAGTGTCCTCATCCTCATCGTCCTTAGTCCCAGATGGACCAGCCTCATCTTGTGCATTCTCTCACCCTTTTTGGCCAGAAATGCCAAATCTTGTGCGACAGTCACCTAACAAGGCTCCATAAAGATCCAATCCTCCTGGGCTTGGGCAAACATATTTCAGCATGAACCATGAGAGCCTGAGTGAGAGAGAATTCCAGAGTGGATTTTTGAGGCACAGTTTCTTCAGTGTTGTCTCCCGTGTTGGCAACACCGGGAAAAACATCAACATCAGTAACAGCAACAGTAGATTCAGACCAAGGAAGGTCAAGGTTTCTCTTCCCTCTTATTAAAGCAGCTGCAGCCTGCAGATCTTCAGTCAGTTCAGAGATACCTTTACCAAAAATGCAAAGCAAACCTTGATTCTCCAAAATTCCATAGATCAAAGATGGAAAAGACAGCTTGATGGATTTTAATCTTCCATCTGCAAACTGGAGTATAGTCTTGAATAAGAGCTTGCTAAAATTGAAAGTGCTCTCCGTCACTATAGCAAATGACACAAAAGCTTGTGGTCGAGTCACCACACTGGAGCTTGTAGAAAGCATCCAATTGTGTACAACTGTTTTGTGTACGATAGAGTAAAAGGATGTGAGCTGTGTAACATAGATTTGTCCATGAAACTTTTGAGCAAACCACCGGTGAGTACAACAATGACTTCATGAATATCAGGGTGGTTCCCTTTTTCAACATCCGGCATGTCACAAAGAGTATTGATTGTGGTAGGGTTAACTCAAAAAGATTTTCTCTCACACAAATTCCAGCACTGGTTTCCTAATGTAGGGCACCACTGCAGTAAAACTATAAAATAGCTTTCCGAGCCTTAAAATAACAACCAAATTGAACATGACATAAGCATCCACATCGATATTATTCTCATCAATCAGCCTCTATTCACATACAAGAGCCACACAACAGCATCTTCTCCAGAGTGGAACTTGTAGGAAAAATACAGTAGTCAAATAAAACTCAGCAGCATTCGTGTTGTCTGTGATGTTGGCAACACCATCAGCAACACCAGCAGCAACATCATCTTCCTCGGAAAACTTGATTCCTTCCTATCTTAAGCATCAGACTCATCTTAGGTGTGGAGGAATTATAAAATACATTGGGACTGATTGCATCAAATTATTCCAGCATCTCTTTATCAAGCTCATCATCGGAAGGTTGAGCAAAAACAACCACATAAATATCAGCCTTACCTTGCTTCAGAATGTCCAGAACTTGAGTCAGGGAAACTTCATTATCATCATAAAAGACAATTTCCTCAGTAGTAATGGGAGGAACGAAAGCATCAAATTCAATCATCAATCGATACTCGGCCAATAAGGCTTCATAGTATACACTGTATCCCTTCTCCTGACTTATTTTCTTCACTACATGATCCATCAAAGATTGTACAAAAGCATGAGTAATCTGCAGAAAATCAGTTATGGGAGCAGTGTTGTGCGCAGTGTTGGCAACACGAGGCACAACATCAAATTCAGACCAAGTAGGTCTAATTTCCCTTTAAGCAAAATATGAGCAACCTTCAATTCTTCACCAACCATAGACACAGACTCATCAATGTCTCGGATAAAGCCATATAATTCCAGAATCCCAAAGATGAGGGATGGAAAAGGAGAATTTGTGGACTTTAACAACCTCCATCAGCAAATTGGAATATGAACTTGAATATCAACTTCACCAAACTTGAAAGAACATCAAGTTCCAACTGCAAAAATTACCACACCTTGTACTTGATTACCACAGTAGATTTGGTTGAAGGAGTCTCGTTCTGAAAGAGTGGGTGCCCGGTTAGCCAACTTGTGGCTAAGGGCTTTTATGACTCTTTGTATAAATAATCTTTGTTTAATATGATTTACATTTATTAATGGCATTTTCTTTATCTTTCTTCATATTGTTATATTGTGATATAATATTGTTGTTTTGATAAAGACCTTGAATATTATAGTGTAATTCTAGTGTTATTTTAGTTATATTATAGTGTTATTGTAGTGTAAATTTAGTTACACTATAGTGTAATCCTAGTGTAATTTTAGTTATACTATAGTGTAATTCTAGTGTTATTTTAGTTATACTATAGTGTTATGGTAGTGTAAATTTAGTTATACTATAGTGTTATTCAAGGGTAATTTTAGTTATACTAAAGTGTAATCCTAGTGTTATTTTAGTTATACTATAGTGTAATTCTAGTGTTATTTTAGTTATATTATAGTGTAATCCTAGTGTAATTTTAGTTATACTATAGTGTAATGCTAGTGTTATTTTAGTTATACTATAGTGTTATTGTAGTGTAAATTTAGTTATACTGTAGAGTAAACCTAGTGTAATTTTAATTATAATATAGTGTAAATCTAGTGTTATTTTAGTTATGCTATAGTGTTATCGTAGTGTAAATTTAGTTACACTATAGTGTAAACCTAGTGTAATTTTAGTTATAGTGTAAATCTAGTGTTATTTTAGTTATGCTATAGTGTTATCGTAGTGTAAATTTAGTTACACTATAGTGTAAACCTAGTGTAATTTTAGTTATACTATAGTGTAATGTTAGTGTTATTTTAGTTATACTATAATGTTATTGTAGTGTAAATTTAGTTATACTATAGTGTAATACTAGTGTAATTTTAGTTATACTATAGTGTAATTCTAGTGTTATTTTTGTTATACTATAGTGTTATTGTAGTGTAAATTTAGTTATAATATAGTGTAAATCTAGTGTAATTTTAGTTATACTATAGTGTAATGATAGTGTTATTTTAGTTATACTATAGTGTTATTGTAGTTTAAATTTAGTTATACTATAGTGTAAACCTAGTGTAATTTTAGTTATACTATAGTGTAATGCTAATGTTATTTTAGTTATACTATAGTGTTATTGTAGTGTAAATTTAGTTATAATATAGTGTAATCCTAGTGTAATTTTAGTAATACTATAGTGTAAATTTAGTGTTATTTTAGTTATACTATAGTGTAAACCTAGTGTAATTTTAGTTATACTATAGTGTAAATCTAGTGATATTTTAGTTATACTATAGTGTTATTGTAGTGTAAATTTAGTTATACTATAGTGTAATTTAAGTTACACTATAGTGTAATTCTAGTGTTATTTTAGTTATACTATAGTGTTATTATAGTGTAAATTTAGTTACACTATAGTATAATCCTAGTGTAATTTTAGTTATACTAAAAGGTAATCCTAGTGTTATTTTAGTTATACTATAGTGTAATGCTAGTGTTATTTTAGTTATACTATAGTGTTATTGTAGTGTAAATTTAGTTACACTATAGTGTAATCCTAGTGTAATTTTAGTTATATTATAAGATAATGCTAGTGTTATTTTAGTTATACTATAGTGTTATTGTAGTGTAAATTTAGTTATACTATAGTGTAATCCTAGTGTAATTTTAGTTATACTATAGTGTAATTCTAGTGTTATTTTAGTTATACCATAGTGTTATTGTAGTGTAAATTTAGTTATACTGTAGTGTAAACCTAGTTTAATTTTAGTTATAATATAGTGTAAATCTAGTGTTATTTTAGTTATGCTATAGTGTTATTGTAGTGTAAATTTAGTTACACTGTAGTTTAAACCTAGTGTAATTTTAGTTATACTATAGTGTAATGCTAGTGTTATTTTAGTTATACTATATTGTTATTGTAGTGTAAATTTAGTTATACTATAGTGTAATCTTAGAGTAATTTTAGTTATACTATAGTGTAATTCTAGTGTTATTTTTGTTATACTATAGTGTTATTGTAGTGTAAATTTAGTTATAATATAGTGTAAATCTAGTGTAATTTTAGTACTATAGTGTAATGCTAGTGTTATTTTAGTTATACTATAGTGTTATTGTAGTTTAAATTTAGTTATAATATAGTGTAAACCTAGTGTAATTTTAGTTATACTATAGTGTAATGCTAGTGTAATTTTAGTTATACAATAGTGTTATTGTAGTGTAATTTTAGTTATAATATAGTGTAATCTTAGTGTAATTTTAGTAATACTATAGTGTAAATTTAGTTTTATTTTAGTTATACTATAGTGTTATCGTTGTGTAAATTTAGTTACACTACAGTGTAAACCTAGTGTAATTTTAGTTATACTATAGTGTAAATCTAGTGTTATTTTAGTTGTACTATAATGTTATTGTAGTGTAAATTTAGTTATAATATAGTGTAATCTTAGTGTAATTTTAGTTACACTATAGTGTAATTCTAGTGTTATTTTAGTTATACTATAGTGTTATTGTAGTGTAAATTTAGTTACACTATAGTGTAATCCTAGTGTAATTTTAGTTATACTAAAGTGTAATCCTAGTGTTATTTTAGTTATACTATAGTGTAATGCTAGTGTTATTTTAGTTATACAATAGTGTTATGATAGTGTAAATTTAGTTACACTATAGTGTAATCCTAGAATAATTTTAGTTATACTATAAAGTAATGCTAGTGTTATTTTAGTTATACTATAGTGTTATTGTATAGTAAATTTAGTTATATTATAGTGTAAACCTAGTGTAATTTTAGTTATACTATAGTGTAATCCTAGTGTAATTTTAGTTATACTAAAGTGTAATCCTAGTGTTATTTTAGTTATACTATAGTGTAATCCTAGTGTATATTTTGTTATACTATAGTGTAATGCTAGTGTTATTTTAGTTATACTATAATGTTATTGTAGTGTAAATTTACTTATACTATAGTGTAAACCTAGTGTAATTTTAGTTATACTATAGTGTAATGCTAGTATTATTTTAGTTATACTATAGTGTAAACCTATTGTAATTTTAGTTATACTATAGTGTAATTCTAGTGTTATTTTAGTTATACTACAGTGTTATTGTAGTGTAAATTTAGTTATACTAATAGTGTAAACCTAGTGTAATTTTAGTTATACTATAGTGTAATTCTAATGTTATTTTAGTTATACTGCAGTGTTATTGTAGTGTAAATTTAGTTATACTATAGTGTAAGTCTAGTGTAATTTTAGTTATACTTTAGTGTAATGCTAGTGTTATTTCAGTTACACTATAGTGTTGTTGTGGTGTAAATTTAGTTATACTTTAGTGTAAGCCTAGTGTAATTTTAGTTCTACTATAGTGTAATTCTAGTGTTATTTTAGTTATACTATAGTGTTATTGTAGTGTAAATTTAGTTACACTATAGTGTAATCCTAGTATAATTTTAGTTATACTAAAGTGTAATCCTAGTGTTATTTTAGTTATACTATAGTGTAATGCTAGTGTTATTTTAATTATACTATAGTGTTATTGTAGTGTAAATTTAGTTATACTATAGTGTAATCCTAGTGTTATTTTAGTTATACTATAGTGTTATTGTAGTGTAAATTTCGTTATACTATAGTGTAAACCTATTGTAATTTTAGTTATACTATAGTGTAATTCTAGTGTTATTTTAGTTATACTATAGTGTTATTGTAGTGTAAATTTAGTTACACTATAGTGTAATCCTAGTGTAATTTTAGTTATACTATAGTGTAATTTTAGTGTTATTTTAGTTATACTATATTGTTATAGTAGTGTAAATTTAGTTACACTATAGTGTAATCCTAGGGTAATTTTAGTTATACTAAAGTATAATCCTAGTGTTATTTTAGTTATGCTATATTGTAATTCTAGTGTTATTTTAGTTATATTATAGTGTAATCCTAGTGTAATTTTAGTTATACTATAGTGTAATGCTAGTGTTATTTTAGTTATACTATAGTGTTATTGTAGTGTAAATTTAGTTATACTGTAGAGTAAACCTAATGTAATTTTAATTATAATATAGTGTAAATCTAATGTTATTTTAGTTATGCTATAGTGTTATCGTAGTGTAAATTTAGTTACACTATAGTGTAAACCTAGTGTAATTGTAGTGTAAATTTAGTTACACTATAGTGTAAACCTAGTGTAATTTTAGTTATACTATAGTGTAATGTTAGTGTTTTTTTAGTTATACTATAATGTTATTGTAGTGTAAATTTAGTTATACTATAGTGTAATACTAGTGTAATTTTAGTTATAGTATAGTGTAATTCCAGTGTTATTTTTGTTATACTATAGTGTTATTGTAGTGTAAATTTAGTTATAATATAGTGTAAATCTAGTGTAATTTTTGTTATACTATAGTGTAATGATAGTGTTATTTTAGTTATACTATAGTGTTATTGTAGTTTAAATTTAGTTATATTATAGTGTAAACCTAGTGTAATTTTAGTTATACTATAGTGTAATGCTAGTGTTATTTTAGTTATATTATAGTGTTATTGTAGTGTAAATTTAGTTATAATATAGTGTAATCCTAGTGTAATTTTAGTAATACTATAGTGTAAATTTAGTGTTATTTTAGTTGTACTATAGTGTTATTGTAGTGTAAATTTAGTTATACTATAATGTAAACCTAGTGTAATTTTAGTTATACTATAGTGTAATCCTAGTGTAATTTTAGTTATACTATAGTGTAATTCTAGTGTTATTTTTGTTATAATATAGTGTTATTGTAGTATAAATTTTGTTATAATATTGTGTAAATCTAGTGTAATTTTAGTACTATAGTGTAATGTTAGTGTTATTTTAGTTATACTATAGTGTTATTGTTGTTTAAATTTAGTTATAATATAGTGTAAACCTAGTGTAATTTTAGTTATAATATAGTGTAATACTAGTGTAATTTTAGTTATACTATAGTGTTATTGTAGTGTAATTTTAGTTATAATATAGTGTAATCCTAGTGTAATTTTAGTAATACTATAGTGTAAATTTAGTGTTATTTTAGTTATACTATAGTGTTATCGTTGTGTAAATTTAGTTACACTACACTGTAAACCTAGTGTAATTTTAGTTATACTATAGTGTAAATCTAGTGTTATTTTAGTTATACTATAATGTTATTGTAGTGTAAATTTAGTTATAATATAGTGTAATCTTAGTGTAATTTTAGTTACACTATAGTGTAATTCTAGTGTTATTTTAGTTATACTATATTGTTATTGTAGTGTAAATTTAGTTATAATATAGTGTAATCCTAGTGTAATTTTAGTAATACTATAGTGTAAATTTAGTGTTATTTTTGTTATACTATAATGTTATTGTGGTATAAATTTAGTTATACTATAGTGTAAACCTAGTGTAATTTTAGTTATACTATAGTGTAATTGTAGTGTAATTTTAGTTACACTACATTCTAGTGTAATTTTAGTTATACTATAGTGTAATTCTAGTGTAATTTTTGTTATACTATAGTGTTATTGTAGTGTAAATTTTGTTATAATATTGTGTAAATCTAGTGTAATTTTAGTACTATAATGTAATGCTAGTGTGTTGGGATCGGTTCAGAGGGTAGAGGGGGGGTGAATACACTCTGAAACTTATTTTCTTTCTTTTAAAAATGATCAAGTGAAGTTTAGTTCACTTAATCTGTTTTCTCAACTTCTAAAACGGTTTGAACAACTTAAATAGTGCGGAAATAGTTCAGAGGTTTTAGTGATGCAAAGGCAAGTTATAACACGATGTATGAGCAATATATAAGATAAATATGCAGTAAAGACTAAGGCACGATTTATGGAAGTTCGAAGGCTTAATCCTTCTACGTCTCCCCTTCTTCCACTTAGGAAGGAATTCACTAGAAGACTTTGGTTATTACAATGTCTTGCAATACACCCACTTCAGACTTAGGACTTATCCAATGCCTAGTCCGAAACTCCTAGATTTACACAGATAAGATTCTCAGTTCTTATCAGACTGGTGGAAGCTTTCAGAGTAGCTTCAAGTCTCTTCAATAATGAATACAGTCCGGTTGAGCTTCTCAAACTGCAGAGCGGTCGAGAGGCTTGGAAACCCTAGGATGATCCTTGAAGATCAGATATGTAAACTGTAGGCGAGGGTTTATTTGAGCAACAAGTGAATGATCTTGTAAGTGTGCTCAAGTATTGCTTCAGTATATCAGATGAGGACTTCTGATAGTATTCAAGTGATTGAGTTGATTGAGATTTTTCGTGTTGCTTGTCTTCTTGTCACTTCTTGAGCAATCTTCCCTTTATATAGGTCAATCAACAACGTCTTTATTTTTGAACGTTCTGATGCTGCATTGAATGCACATTTAATGCTTCATAAATGCATCGATGATTCTGCATGAAGATCGTACACTTTTTTAAATGCAGACAACTTCCAGGGTCCAAAACTGGTATAAACGGTCGAATGCTTTATCTGTAGCCATTCTGCGTTTTTGCCATTTTAGTTCAACCTGTTGTCTCGATGCAAGAGTCAATAGATCTTCTGATATGCCGGTTTATCTTTTGATAAAAGATCTTGCAATGAACGTCTTGTCTCAAGTATTTGTCTTGAGATATCTTGATAAGCAGTTGGCATTCTACCGGTAGATAGATTTATCCTCTGCTGGTTTGAATAACCAGTCGATAGGCTTGTGACTGCAACCGGTCGAGAGACAAAGGCGGTTGACAATCTTCCGGTAGATAACTTGAAGGGTTTAGACGGTTGCGGTAGGAGTTGTAGTAGATTCCTGAAATACAAAAGATTGGCAGCACATTCCTATACAATGAGTTGTTGTTTGTTATCACCAAAATGTCGGATTCAACAATTTCCCCCTTTTTGGTGATGACAAAACTTAAGTGCTCCGAAAACAATATGAAAGCATTAAAATGAACTTCATTGAGAGAATGAATTTCATTAATTACAATAAGCATTCTTATTACACCTACTGAAGAAAAACAAAATGAGATACAGCTGCGATAAGTAAAGAAGAGACAAGTTGTTCATCTTTTGAACCAACTGGCTCCTCCTGACCTATCGCCTTCTTTTTCTTCTTCTGTCGGCTTCTTCCTTTCTTCTGGATTCTTCTTCACGTCTTCTTGCCTCTGCTGCTCTTCGTTGCTCTTCTTCCCCCTTTTTGGCATCACCTTGGTTGAGTCGAAGGATGATCTCAGTGAGTTGAGTGCCAAGGCAGGCTTGCATAGTATCAATTTTTGCATCTAGTTGAGCAAGTAGAGTAGCTTGCATAGTGTCCATCCGATCATTCAACTGCCTATGAAGGCGGTTTTTGAATCTGACAACTTGTTCGGAGACGGTACAGAGCGTTTTGATTTGAGTGCGATGATGGGCAGTGATCTCTTTGGACAGATGAGCAAGGTCTCTAGACACGGTCTCAAAATGCCGAATCATCGTCTTGCGTGAATTGTCAACCCATGAGGATGTGTTTGTGATGTCTTGTGAAAAGGATCGAACTATTTGCATGAGCTCATGAAGCCTATTTATCAATGTGTGATCCAGAGCTGCTGCCACTCATCAGTCTGAAGCATTTGACTCTGTGTGTCATTCCTTGGTGAAGCCGGGCCAGACTCAAGATGATGTGGTGCTGGTGATCTGGCTGGTGAGCTAGCTGATGTACCTTCCAATAGTGGTACAGTTGGAGATGTAGGGGTCTCGACTGCAGCCAAGATGGTTGGTGGAGTAGCAGGATCAGCACTCGGTTCATCCATTAGGAGATCTTCCACAAACTTTTCAGTAGATGGAGACGGTTGAAGTGCTGGGTCAGCATCAGTCACTGGCAGTTCTGGAGGTGCAAGTGATACAATAGTGCTTGGTATCTCTGTTGGGGGCACTACTGCTTCACTGCTGCAAGGAGTCTCTGTCACAGAGGTGACAGGAATTTCTTGTTCAATCACTTCTAAAAAATCTTGTAGACGACTGGGAGAGGTGTGAGCGGTCGCCGCTGGAGATGAGTGAGCAGTCACAGCTGCTTCCGGTTGAATTACTGCTTGGACTGCGGTTGAGGCGGGGTCGACCGATGAAGATGCTGCCACAATCGATCCTAGAGCGGATGACTGAAACAGGTCAGCAGTGATGAGACCGGTCAGAATCTCATCTGAAAGAGTAATAGCAGAGACGTCTTCTTCACCCTGATCTTGGGTAAGAAAAGTCTTCATCATCACCTATGCTTCCAGTCCATAAGCCTGTATACAAGCTGCTGAAGCTGTCGTCTTTACGTTGTTAAGAGCTTGGAAGTGCTGAAGTAGTTGAGTGATTTGACGTAGACTATTCTGTAGTCCAGTCAAAATCACAAAGTCATCGGTGGCGGTAGGACTCTTGGATTTGAAGTTCTTGACACGCTCATTAATCAACAGAGATATCAGGCTTCCTCGAAGCTTCAAGTCGATGAGCTGTCTTCTTCCTAGAGCCTCCACGATGTCTTCAGTGTCAGCAAAAAGAAGCATCTTCTGCTCAATAACGTTCAGAGCTTTCCACTTAGGAAATATTTGAGCAAGCGTCAGGTGAGTACGGGAATGATGCCATCTGTCAAAGCGCTGTAGGTGACGCTTGACAGTGCGGAGAACATGAGAGATGATCAAGTTGAGCTCTACAGTAGCTGCTGGTTGAGCCTTAGGTGAGTAGATCATCACACCTTTCCCTTTGTCCTTGGGATCAGCGAGAGTGACCTTTGGAGTTGATGAGGCACCTTCCATGATTATCACACCCTTGGTAGGACGTGGAGTAGTAGTAGCAGTAGTGGTAGTAGTCTCGACCGTTGGCAGAATTGGTGTTGGAACGGTAGGAGCAAGTCCAAAAAGGGACTTTAACCTCTTGTGCTGCCTCTTCTTCTCGCCTGCAGGCGTGGATGGCACAGCTACTTTGGAGACAGAAGGAGATGACTTGCTGAAGGCTTGAATCAGTGGAACGTTCTCACATGATTCTTCTTCAGAGTCAGACTCTATGATAAGTTGACGCTTGGCAGATTTCTTGGTATGGGCTGGTTTGGCCGCTATTGGGACTGTTGAAAGCGGTTGAGTGACAGCAACAACACTTGCGGTTGAAGGCAGAGTGTCGACCGCAACCTCTTTCTTGTTCAGAAACTTGAAGATGGTAGACTTGTTGAGCCATTTGGTGGGATGCAGAGGCTCAGTCTTGGAGAAGTCTACTCCAAGGACGCTCAAGGTGTGGCAAATTTGCAGAGAAAATCCCTTGGATTGCCCTTTTCCCCTGATCATTTCACATAAAGTAGTGAACAATATGTCTGACCAGTTGATGTTGATTTTGGAGGCGATACAAGCCATGTATTGGAATTTCTCCATCGTCACCTTGTCGTACGATCCAGACTTGGCAAGAAGATTCTTGGCCATGATGTTGGTCAATAGCCTGAATGGAGCTTTAAGAGATGTCTTCTGAGCCGGCAGTTTGATCGGAGCATCAGTGGTTGAGAATTCCTTCAACCAGTATGAGCAGTTACCATCGGGAAGATCCGCGCATTTTGTCAAACCCCTGGAGGGCAGATCAAATGTGCTGGCAAAGAACTTTTGATTGAAGGAGTAGGACTCTGTCCGGATCAAGCATTTGACAGTCCCATGCTCGATTTGAGCGGTTGTAAAGAACTCCTTCAAGACAGGCAGATCGCAGATGGCGCTGCTTCCCAAAAACTTCTTCAGTCCAGAGGCTTCAAGCATGGTGAAGACTCAGTGATTCTTGCATTGTTTGCCTCAATAACGGAATCAAAGTTGATTGCAAGGCAAGTCTTCTGGATCGACATGATAGCTGTAGATAAGAACTCGAGCAGAGAGTAAGCAAAAGCTTGATAGTAATACGATAGAACTTTTAATGCAATATGAAAGCTTTAGCAACGGTGAAAGGTTGATATACGAGTGTAAAGAAGTATATATAGGAACCTATGGGCCATATGGTGATGTCATGAAAAGTATTTTTGAAATTCAAAAAGTTTTGAAGAGTATAATCACCGCGCCCAATCAATGTCATTTGGTTCAAAGCACAAAGCTGCTAGTACGGAGCCTGTCAGAGACTAGCTAAAGGCGGATGATATGCCAACATTTATGGCAATGTAACAGCTAAGCTATTAACGTCATACTAGCAATCATTCCCCCTAAAAGCATGCATACTAACTTAGATCTACTAAGCCAAGAATATTTCAAAAATATGAAAACTTAGCGTTCGGTAAAGGCTTGGTGAATATGTCTGCTGCTTGCTGATCGGTAGAGATGTATTCCAGCCTGATTTCCTTCTTTAAGACATGATCTCGGATAAAGTGATGCCTGACATCAATGTGCTTTGTCCTAGAGTGCATCACTGGATTGTGAGTGATGGCTATGGCACTTGTATTGTCACAGTAGATTGGAGCTTCACTCGACCGGATTCCATAATCATTAAGATGCTGTTGAATCCAGAGTATTTGAGCACAACAGCTGCCAGCAGCAAGGTATTCTGCTTCGGCGGTCGAGGTAGCAATTGATGTCTGCTTCTTACTTGACCACGAAATTAGTCTATCTCCAAGGAATTGACATGTGCCACTTGTACTTTTGCGATCAATTCTACAACCTGCATAATCTGCATCTGAATAGCCAATAAGATTAAGATTTGAATCTTTGGGATACCAAAGACCCACATTAGTATTTCCTTTAATATATTTAATTATTCGTTTGGCGGCAATGAAATGAGATTGCTTAGGTGCTGCTTGAAATCTAGCACATCAACAAACTGAATACATGATATCCGGTCGACTGGCAGTCAAATAAAGCAATGAGCCAATAAGGCCTCGATACATTGTTACCTCGACCGGGATTCCCCCTTCATCTTTATCAAGCTTGATTGATGTACTCATGGGGGTAGATACAGTTGAGCACTGTTCCATTCCAAACTTCTTTACCAATTCCTTGGCATACTTGGATTGATTGATAAATATTCCAGTTTCAAGTTGCTTCACTTGCAATCCAATAAAGAAATTTAGCTCGCCCATCATGCTCATTTCAAATTTCTCCTGCATCATCTTAGAGAACTTTGAGCACAACTTGGGGTTAGTTGACCCAAATATAATGTCATCAACATAAATTTGTACTAGTAACACATGATCACCTTTTACAAATTTAAACAAGGTCTTATCGACCGTTCCAATTTGGAAATCATGTTCCAGTAAAAATTTTAGTAATGTATCATACCATGCACGCGGTGCTTGTTTTAATCCATAGAGGGCTTTGTCAAGTTTATAGATATATTGAGGATGAGTAGGATTGACAAAACCTGGTGGTTGTTCAATGTACACCTCTTCTTGAAGTAGACCATTGAGGAATGCAGACTTGACATCCATTTGATAAACTTTAAAGTCCTTGAAAGCTGCATAGGCAAGAAAGATGCGGATTGCTTCTAGTCTTGCAACTGGCGCGAAGGATTCCTCAAAGTCTATGCCTTCTTCTTGTCTGAATCCTTGTGCAACAAGCCGAGCTTTGTTACGCACAACAGTGCCATGTTCATCGAGCTTGTTACGAAACACCCATCTAGTTCCAATCACATTTTGATTTTCCGGTCGAGGAACTAGATGCCAAACATTGTTGCGGGTGAATTGATTCAACTCTTCTTGCATAGCTTCAATACAGGTGGCATCTGATAGAGCTTCATCTATCTTCTTGGGCTCTACCTGAGATATGAAAGCTGCATGCAAGAATTCATTAATCATTTGACCACGTGTTTTTCGAGGAGCAGAAGGGTCACCTATGTCCAACCCAGGTGGATGATCTTTGTTCCACCTAAAATAATTCCCTAAAGGGTTGTCATCAATTGGTTGACGAACGTCCTCGTTTACTGGATCATCATTGGCAGGAGGATCGTTATCAACCGGTGGATCCTCTTCTGGCCTTGTTTGATCACACACGGTAGAGGGAACTGGATCATCCTTCTTTGGAGGATATGGATCACTGTCACTCTCTTCCTGTAGATTTGTGTTTTCCAGTCTATGACTCAGATCATTTATGCTCCCTTGAGTTTGTTCTGTACAAAGAGTAGATTCATCAAAAACAACATGAATGGTTTCCTCGACCGTTAGTGATCTTTGATTGAACACTCGATAAGCTCTGCTAACGGCTGAGTAACCAATAAAAGTTCCTTCGTCTGCTTTGGCATCGAAGGCTGTCAAATGATTTTTGCCATTGTTGTGGATAAAGCATTTGCACCCAAAAATTTTGAAGTATGAAATATCAAGTTTTGTGCCATTCCAGATCTCATATGGAGTTTTGTTAAATCGTTTATTAATCATAGATCTGTTTTGAGTATAGCAAGCTGTGTTAACTGCTTCTGCCCAAAGCCTTTGAGAAACATTTGAATCAGCAATCATAGTTCTGGCTGCTTCTTTTAAAGTACGGTTCCTTCTTTCAGCCACCCCATTTTGCTGTGGGGATCTAGCAGCTGACAACTCATGTTTGATTCCCTGATCATCTAGATAAGTCATAAGAGTGGTGTTTAAAAATTCAGTCCCTCTATCACTCCTGATTCTATCTATCACAGTAGATTGTTCATTTTGCAAGCGTTTAAAAAGCTTAATCAGGTGAGGTGCAGTTTGATCTTTTGAAGAGAGAAAGATGACCCAAGTAAATCGAGAAAAGTCATCTATAACAACAAGAGCATATCTCATTCCCCCTATGCTTCTTACTGGTATAGGACCAAATAGGTCCATGTGAAGTAAATCTAAGCATTTGGAAGAAGACATACACCCTTTATTTTTAAAGGTTGCTCTCACCTGCTTTCCTAGTTGACAAGCAGGACAAACTTTGTCTTTTATAAAATCTCCTTCAGGCAGACCAGAAACCAAATCATGCTTCCTCAAGTTAGAGATGGACTTAAAATTTAGATGATTTAATTGCTTATGCCACAACCAATGTTTATCATGATGAGCAGTAAGACAAGTAGGTGAAGAAATATGTGAGCAAGACCAGTTTACCTTGTAGGTGTTTAGGTCTCTTACACCGGTCATAAGAGTCTCACCTTTGTCATTTTTGATGATGCAAGTGTGTTTGTGAAACTCGACCGAATGATCATTGTCACATAGTTGACTAATACTTATCAAATTATAGCACAGTTTGTCAACAAGCAACACATCTTTAATAATGATGTTACCATGGATAATCTTACCCTTACCCACGGTTTTACCTTTGGAGTTGTCTCCAAAGCTGATCTTTGGTCCTTTGCACAGCACAACTTCTGTTAGAAGTTCTGGATTCCCTGTCATGTGCCGTGAGCAACCACTATCTAAGTACCAGGTAGTGTCCTTGATAGAAGTGGTCTTCTCGCCCGTTTGGACTTTTAGTACCTGCAAAAAGTGAAGAACTTTTGGTACCCATATCTAGTAGGGTCCAGGTCGGATTAGCCCTTTCGGGACCCACACCTGGAACACCCTTACAGGTTTGCCCGTGTGTGTGTCCAGAAATCTGTGCGGTCGATAAGCAGTAAATGTGTGTGCTTGTGAGGTTGCTGTGTGCTGCTTGCCTTTTTGATCTTTATTAGTTAGCCTGTACCTCTTTTGAACTGGCCTGCAATTAAAGTACTGGTAAGGCTTCTCCTTTGACCATCTTCTCTTAGAGTAGTTAGACTCATTCCATGGCCTTTTGAAATTAGATTGGTTTCCCTTTCTTCTTTCATTAGGTTTTGGTTTAATCCAAGTTCCTCTTTGATTAGAGATCTGGGGATCCACATATCCCAGCCCTCTATGCTTAGAGCTTCGTTCGTTAGATACTTTCTGATTTTTGTCAAAGCTGCACTCTTCATGTTCATATATCGTGCTGGACCTGACAAATCTTATTTTGAGATTGCCATTGTCCAGGCTTGACTGAATACAAGATTCCATAGACTGTTCATTTGTTCCAAACCCTAGACCGGTTTTGTCATGTGCCGGTCTTTGGATTTCTTGAATCTTGTCAATGGTTACAGAAGATTTATTCCAAGCCTTAATTGTTTCAAGTAGTTTTTTGTTCTCAGTCAAGGTTGCTTGGAACACTCTTTTCAAGGTGTCATTCTCAGTAGCCAGCAGACTTAGTTTGACCTTAAGACCATCAAGCTCTTTTCGCTGCATGCAGCTTGATTCGCTTGACTTATCTTTTAGGTCAGCTCTTTCTGCCTTTACCTCCTCGAATTCCTTGGATAATGCTTTGTATTAATTAGCCATTTTGTGTAAAGCAGTAACTAGATCACTGTGAGTAAATTCAGGTGAACCAAAGTCAAATACCTCCTCAGCTTCTTCTTCGATGTCAGCCATAAGGCATTCCACCTTTTCATCATCGCTGTCATCTGAAGAGCTTCCGGTATTGGGGTTGTCAGAGTTAGACTCAGCCCACTTGCTTTTGCTTTCGTCTGCTACTAGAACCCTTTGGTCTCTTCCTTTTCTAAACGTCCTCTTGTCCTCCTTGCCTCTTCTTCTTTCGAAGAATTGCTTCTGATCATTGCTCTTAGGCTTGGTACAATCTGCAATGAAGTGGCCTGGCTTGCCACAGTTAAAACAAGTAGGACCATCGTCTGTATGGTCCGATTTATGATAATTTTAAATTTAGAATTGTTTTTACGCATAAATCTACCAAATTTCTTGACAAAGAGTGTCATGGCTTCGTTGCTGATTTGCTCAGCTGATCTCTTTGGAGTTTCCTCGACCGGTGGATGCATCACCATTGAGGTTAAGGCCTTGGTTGGTTGAGAGGTAGATGGTTCATCTTCTGTCCTCATGTTGAGCTCGAACTCGTAGGCTTTGAGATCTGCAAAGAGATCATGCAGTTCAACCTTGCTTAAGTCTTTTGACTCCCTCATGGCCACTGTCTTGATCTCCCATTCTTTGGGCAAAGCTCTCATAACCTTCACAGCAATTTCACGGTTAGTATAAGTTTTTCCTAAAGCAATAAGATCACAAATGATACTACTGAACCGTTCATCAAATTCAGCCATAGTTTCCCCTGGCTTCATTTTGGCATTGTCATATTTTTGAATGTCCAGTGTTTTGTATAGGATGTCCCGGGCCACATTGTCAAGATTGGCCTTCTTTTTGTCCTCAGTAGTCCACTCAGCTCTTGGTTTCTCAATCATTTGTCCTGCACCATCGATTAGAGCTGGGTTGACCTTCATGATTTTGATAGGACCGTATGTTATGACATATAGCATGTCATTGTCCTGTGCTGCAAGATGTGTCTGCATGCAAATTTTCCAGTCATCATAATCTTCTTTAGAAAACATAGGAATTTTGTTGAAAGAAGTCATGATTTTAAAACTTTAGATCAGCAGTTGAGAAAGGAACCCGCTCTGATACCACTTGTTGGGATCGGTTCAGAGGGTAGAAGGGGGGTGAATACACTCTGAAACTTATTTTCTTTCTTTTCAAAATGATCAAGTGAAGTTTAGTTTACTTAATCTGTTTTCTCAACTTCTAAAATGGTTTGAACAACTTAAATAGTGCGGAAATAGTTCAGAGGTTTTAGTGATGCAAAGGCAAGTTATAACACGATGTATGAGCAATATATAAGATAAATATGCAGTAAAGACTAAGGCACGATTTATGGAAGTTCGAAGGCTTAATCCTTCTACGTCTCCCCTTCTTCGACTTAGGAAGGAATTCACTAGAAGACTTTGGTTATTACAATGTCTTGCAATACACCCACTTCAGACTTAGGACTTATCCAATGCCTAATCCGAAACTCCTAGATTTACACAGATAAGATTCTCAGTTCTTATCAGACTGGTGGAAGCTTTCAGAGTAGCTTCAAGTCTCTTCAATAATGAATACAGTCCGGTTGAGCTTCTCAAACTGCAGAGCGGTCGAGAGGCTTGGAAACCCTAGGATGATCCTTGAAGATCAGATATGTAAACTGTAGGCGAGGGTTTATTTGAGAAACAAGTGAATGATCTTGTAAGTGTGCTCAAGTATTGCTTCAGTATATCAGATGAGGACTTCTGATAGTATTCAAGTGATTGAGTTGATTGAGATTTTTCATGTTGCTTGTCTTCTTGTCACTTCTTGAGCAATCTTCCCTTTATATAGGTCAATCAACAACGTCTTTATTTTTGAACGTTCTGATGCTGCATTGAATGCACATTTAATGCTTCATAAATGCATCGATGATTCTGCATGAAGATCGTACACTTCTTTAAATGCAGACAACTTCCAGGGTCCAAAACTGGTATAAACGGTCGAATGCTTTATCTGTAGCCATTCTGCGTTTTTGCCATTTTAGTGCAACCTGTTGTCTCGATGCAAGAGTCAATAGATCTTCTGATACGCCGGTTCTTCTTTTGATAAAAGATCTTGCAATGAACGTCTTGTCTCAAGTATTTGTCTTGAGATATCTTGATAAGCAGTTCGCATTCTACCGGTAGATAGATTTATCCTCTGCTGGTTTGAATAACCAGTCGATAGGCTTGTGACTGCAACCGGTCGAGAGACAAAGGCGGTTGACAATCTTCCGGTAGATAACTTGAAGGGTTTAGACGGTTGCGGTAGGAGTTGTAGTAGATTCCTGAAATACAAAAGATTGGCAGCACATTCCTATACAATGAGTTGTTTTTTGTTATCACCAAAATGTCGGATTCAACATAGTGTTATTTTAGTTATACTATAGTGTTATTGTAGTTTAAATTTAGTTATAATATAGTGTAAACCTAGTGTAATTTTAGTTATACTATAGTGTAATGCTAGTGTAATTTTAGTTATACTATAATGTTATTGTAGTGTAAATTTAGTTATACTATAGTGTAATACTAGTGTAATTTTAGTTATACTATAGTGTAATTCTAGTGTTATTTTTGTTATACTATAGTGTTATTGTAGTGTAAATTTAGTTATAATATATTGTAAATCTAGTGTAATTTTAGTTATACTATAGTGTAATGATAGTGTTATTTTAGTTATACTATAGTGTTATTGTAGTTTAAATTTAGTTGTTATTTTAGTTATACTATAGTGTTATTGTAGTTTAAATTTAGTTATACTATAGTGTAAACCTAGTGTAATTTTAGTTATACTATAGTGTAATGCTAGTGTTATTTTAATTATACTATAGTGTTATTGTAGTGTAATTTTAGTAATACTATAGTGTAAATTTAGTGTTATTTTAGTTATACTATAGTGTTATCGTTGTGTAAATTTAGTTACCCTACAGTGTAAACCTAGTATAATTTTAGTTATACTATAGTGTAAATCTAGTGTTATTTTAGTTATACTATAATGTTATTGTAGTATAAATTTAGTTATAATATAGTGTAATCTTAGTGTAATTTTAGTTACACTATAGTGTAATTCTAGTGTTATTTTAGTTATACTATAGTGTTATTGTAGTGTAAATTTAGTTACACTATAGTGTAATCCTAGTGTAATTTTAGTTATACTAAAGTGTAATCCTAGTGTTATTTTAGTTATACTATAGTGTAATGCTAGTGTTATTTTAGTTATACAATAGTGTTATTGTAGTGTAAATTTAGTTACACTATAGTGTAATCCTAGTGTAATTTTAGTTATACTATAAAGTAATGCTAGTGTTATTTTAGTTATACTATAGTGTTATTGTATTGTAAATTTAGTTATATTATAGTGTAAACCTAGTGTAATTTTAGTTATACTATAGTGTATTTCTAGTGTTATTTTAGTTATACTATAGTGTTATTGTAGTGTAAATTTAGTTATACTATAGTGTAAACCTAATGTAATTTTAGTTATACTATAGTGTAATTGTAGTGTAAATTTAGTTACACTATAGTGTAATCCTAGTGTAATTTTAGGTATACTAAAGTATAATCCTAGTGTTATTTTAGTTATACTATAGTTTAATGCTAGTGTTATTTTAGTTATACTATAGTGTTATTGTAGTGTAAATTTAGTTATACTATAGTGTAATCCTAGTGTAATTTTAGTTACACTATAGTGTAATTTTAGTGTTATTTTAGTTATACTACAGTGTTACTGTAGTGTAAATTTAGTTATACTATAGTGTAAACCTAGTGTAATTTTAGTTATACTATAGTGTAATTCTAGTGTTATTTTAGTTATACTGCAGTGTTATTGTAGTGTAAATTTAGTTATACTATAGTGTAAGTCTAGTGTAATTTTATTTATACTATAGTGTAATGCTAGTGTTATTTTAGTTAAACTATAGTGTTGTTGTAGTGTAAATTTAGTTATACTATAGTGTAAACCTAGTGTAATTTTAGTTATACTATAGTGTAATTGTAGTGTAAATTTAGTAACACTATAGTGTAATCCCAGTGTAATTTTAGTTATACTAAAGTGTAATCCCAGTGTTATTTTAGTTATACTATAGTGTAATCCTAGTGTAATTTTAGTTATACTATAGTGTAATGCTAGTGTTATTTTAGTTATACTATAATGTTATGTTAGTGTAAATTTAGTTATACTATAGTGTAATCCTAGTGTAATTTTAGTTATATTATAGTGTAATTCTAGTGTTATTTTAGTTATACTATAGTGTTATTGTAGTGTAAATTTAGTTACACTATAGTGTAATCCTAGTGTAATTTTAGTTATACTATAGTATAATTTTAGTGTTATTTTAGTTATACTATAGTGTTATGGTAGTGTAAATTTAGTTACACTATAGTGTAATCCTAGGGTAATTTTAGTTATACTAAAGTGAAATCCTAGTGTTATTTTAGTTATACTATAGTGTAATTCTAGTGTTATTTTAGTTATATTATAGTGTAATCCTAGTGTAATTTTAGTTATACTATAGTGTAATTCTAGTGTTATTTTAGTTATACTATAGTGTTATTGTAGTGTGAATTAAGTTATACTGTAGAGTAAACCGAGTGTAATTTTAATTATAATATAGTGTAAATCTAGTGTTATTTTAGTTATGCTATATTGTTATCGTAGTGTAAATTTAGTTACACTATAGTGTAAACCTAGTGTAATTTTAGTTATACTATAGTGTAATGTTAGTGTTATTTTAGTTGTACTATAATGTTATTGTAGTGTAAATTTAGTTATACTATAGTGTAATACTAGTGTAATTTTAGTTATACTATAGTGTAATTCTAGTGTTATTTTTGTTATACTATAGTGTTATTGTAGTGTAAATTTAGTTATAATATATTGTAAATCTAGTGTAATTTTAGTTATACTATAGTGTAATGATAGTGTTATTTTAGTTATACTATAGTGTTATTGTAGTTTAAATTTAGTTATACTATAGTGTAAACCTAGTGTAATTTTAGTTATACTATAGTGTAATGCTAGTGTTATTTTAATTATACTATAGTGTTATTGTAGTGTAAATTTAGTTATAATATAGTGTAATCCTAGTGTAATTTTCGTAATACTATAGTGTAAATTAAGTGTTATTTTAGTTATATTATAGTGTTATCGTTGTGTAAATTTTCGTAATACTATAGTGTAAATTAAGTGTTATTTTAGTTATACCGGGTTCGAGATGATCTTCTTTATGTTCACAATCGCCTTGTAGTGCCTGATATTTCTGATGTGCGACAACAACTACTGACAGAGGCGCATTGTAGTCGTTATAGTATTCATCCTGGAGGTAGGAAGATGTATAATGATCTGAAGACTCGATACTGGTGGAAGCCAATGAAGTCTGATATCACTGAGTTTGTGTCTCGATGTTTGAACTGCCAACAGGTGAAGGCTGAAAGGAAGAAACCGCCTGGTTTACTTAAGAGTTTATCCGTGCCAGAATGGAAATGGGATCATATTTCCATGGATTTCGTGACGAGATTACCTCGATCTTCTAGAGGTTATGATGCTATCTGGGTGATTATCGATAGATTGACGAAGTCTGCGTGTTTTATACCTTATCGTATGACGTACAGACATGATCAGATGGCAGAAATTTATGTCCGTGAAGTTGTCAGATTACATGGTGTGCCGAAGTCTATTGTATCAGATCGTGATCCTCGATTTACATCTCACTTCTGGCATAGCTTACAGAGTGCTTTGGGTACTCAGCTTCGTTTGAGCACAGCTTATCATCCACAAACAGACGGGCAGTCTGAGCGTACCATTCAGACATTGGAGGACATGTTGAGAGCTGTAGTGCTTGATTTTGGCTCGAGTTGGCAAGATTCATTACCTCTTTATGAATTCTCGTACAACAACAGCTATCAATCGAGTATTGGAATGGCTCCTTTTGAAGCTTTATACGGAAGAAAATGTCGATCTCCTTTGTACTGGGATGATATTTCAAAAGTACCTGACACTGGCCCTGATATGATACGTGATCTGACTGATCAAGTGAAGCTTATTCAGACAAGAATGAAGACAGCTCAAGATAGACAAGCGAAATATGCTAACATTCGACGTCGACCTTTGTCTTTTGATCAGGGGGATCGAGTATTCCTGAAGATTTCTCCTTTCAGAGGTACAGTCAGATTTGGCAAGCGAGGGAAGTTGTCTCCACGCTACATTGGTCCGTATGAAATTCTGGAGAAAATAGGCAATCTTGCCTATCGATTAGCTCTTCCTCCGACGTTATCTGGAATACATGATGTCTTTCATGTATCAATGCTTCGAAAGTATCTTTCTGATGAATCTCATGTACTTCAATCTGATGAAGCTGAACTTGACGAGACTTTGAGTTATTTTGAAAAGCCGATTCAGATTCTTGATCGTAAAGAGAAGCAACTTCGTACGAAGACTATTCCGCTTGTGAAGGTTCAGTGGAGTCATCATGGTATTACAGAAGCGACTTGGGAGACTGAATCAGATATGAGACAACGATTTCCAGAGTTATTTTCTTGATGTGAGTCTCCTTTAGTTTTCTGTTATCTGATATCTGTGATATGATTTGTTTATATTACTAAGATTTCGAGGACGAAATCGAGTCTTAGTGGGGGAGAATTGTAACGCCCGGAATTATTTAATTTTAATCCGAGAATAATTAATTTGGGAATATTTGGAGTTTTGATTTAAATTCTAATATTCTTAAATTGATTAGGATTGAATTTGAATGAATTGAGTAATTGAGGACTGAATTGCAATTTTTGAACTCTTGAGGGGCTAAAGTGCAAATTGTATTTAACTTATCAGAATTGAAGTTGTTACTCAGCATGTGCACGTGTCATTGGAAGCAATTTCATCAGATTCTTCAGCCAAGGAAAGAAGGAAAACCGAGAGCAAATGTCAAGAGAATTTCCAATTCATTTCTTTGTCTTCAAATCTTCATATCTTGGGCTACGATTATCCGATTTCGATTCCGAAAGATGTTTTGGAATCCTCTCGCCAAGACCTTCGATTTGATGTAAGTATCTTCTTTGTTCATCAAGGTTTGGGATTTCGAAAATGGCAGATATCAGATGTTGGTTTTGATTTGGTGTTGTTGAGCTTCTAGCTTTGTTAATCTTGAAGTTTGATTGAAGCTTGAGTTGTATATCTTGTTCTTATGCTTTCTTAGCTGTGATTCAATCTATACACCTGCTGATATGTTGGTTTAGAGGTTGAATAAGTGATATGAATGTTTGAAATGATTTAGAGATTTGCGGGAATCGCCGAGTTATACCGAAATGCCGTCGAATTCTTGAATTGAAGTGATTTGATATTGTTTTTGGCTTTGGAAGTTGCTGAACTATTAGATAATGGTTCCTTGTTTGTTATGCTATTGTCTCAGTGCATAAACAGGGCAACTCAACTCAAGAACGTCGACTTCGAAACCGATAGAAGATTGAACAAGGTTGGTAGAGTTTTCTTTGGAATTCTTGTTGAAGTTTGGGGTTGATCTTGAGCATATTTTGAGTTATGCTTGGTGTGTAATCTTGTACAGATTTTGACAAGTTTGAAGACCTTCTAGACATCACATTTGAAAGGTAAAAGTGGACTACAATTTGATTGGGATTACAACTCGATATGGTTTGTATCGAGTTCCCTCAATTCACATACTTGTTTGTTTAAGTGCTCTTATGTGCTTTCTTTTGATTACTTGAATAAGTTCTTGATATAATGAATGCCCTGATTATGTTACATGTTGCATTCATCTTGATGACTTATTCCTTTGAGTTTGAAATGAACGGACACGTTCGAATAGACGATTTGAGGGATTGTATATGTATGGCCTGGGTGGTTGTTTGAGCCTAGCGTCTGAGCTACATATATAATGGCTTCAAAGTCTAGAGGAGCAAGATAGTAGCCCCACCTCGATAGGGTGTGTCGGTGGATTAGCTATGATATCTTCTTCTCGGGATCCCAATTGATGAATGAAAAAGAACCTTGTTTTGAAAGCATGCATTGTATTTACTTCTATATCATGATTGTGATATTGATTATGCATGTTTAGTTGCTTTTACTGGGAAATCTATTTCTCACCGGAGTTATCCGGCTATTGTTTTGTTGTATGTGTCATTGCAATAGGAGAAAGTGGAACCGGGCAAAGGCGGACTTAAAGAACAAGGGATGAAATCGATATAGCGTGAGGATCCGAGTTAGGAGTTATGTGTGCTGTCATGAAGTTTAATGAGTCTTAATCATGATCATGTTTAAAGATACTTGTACAAGACTTGTAGATGATCTAGTTAAGGTCTTGTTGTTGTATTTAGAACTTGAGAAATGATGTAACTACTTGATTCCATCAGGATGTATCTTGATTTTGATATATGACAATGATCTTGCATGTTTATGATATTATGTTGATGTAGTAAAGCTTTGGATTGGTTTATTACTAGCATTGAAAGCATGTTGGAATGCATGGTAGTTGTTATGCTTGATTTCATCATGTCTAGACTTTGGTAGGAATTGATCTTGAACCAAATATGTGCATGATGGAGTATTTGACAGCAACAGGGAAATGTAATTTTTTTCTGCAGCATTGGCTGGCGCACGGGCGAGCCCCTGCTCGCGCGCGCGCAAGCCAAGTCGCGACCTTCGGATTTGGAGGCCGGCCCGCGCGCGAGAAGACCTGCCGTGCGTGCGCCGTGTAATATGTTAGAAAAAAAAAATTTTTTTTATTCTTTTGTTTAGACTTTGATTATTGTCTAACATGGTTTAATAATGATTAATGAGATTAATGAGAGATTAGAACTCGGGTCATCACAGTTATACTATAGTGTAATGCTAGTGTAATTTTAGTTATACTATAGTGTTATTGTAGTGTAATTTTAGTTATAATATTGTGTAATTTTAGTAATAATATAGTGTAAATTTAGTGTTATTTTAGTTATACTATAGTGTTATCGTTGTATAAATTTAGTTATACTACAGTGTAAACCTAGTGTAATTTTATTTATACTATAGTGTAAATCTAGTGTTATTTTAGTTATACTATAATGTTATTGTTGTGTAAATTTAGTTATAATATAGTGTAATCTTAGTGTAATTTTAGTTACACTATAGTGTAATTCTAGTGTTATTTTAGTTATACTATAGTGTTATTATAGTGTAAATTTAGTTACCCTATAGTGTAATCCTAGTGTAATTTTAGTTATACTAAAGTGTAATCCTAGTGTTATTTTAGTTATACTATAGTGTAATGCTAGTGTTATTTTAGTTATACAATAGTGTTATTGTAGTGTAAATTTAGTTACACTATAGTGTAATCCTTGTGTAATTTTAGTTATACTATAATAATTGTAGTGACCCTTACCCAGATCACCTACTAAACAGAACTTAGGCATGCAATTAACTTAATAAAAACAGATATCAGAATAAAACTGCGGAAACCAATAACATTATACAATCCCAAGTAAAGGAATCTGTAATTATCCAATAAAATACAACCAAATCGAATAGCTGTATAAACCCAAACAACAGTAATAAAGCCTAGACGAAGCTCCAGCTGGCCAACCACTGACTAGCCCCTCCTGGATCCACCCTCCTCGTCCAATCGCAAACCTGCCCCATGGAATAGGGTGTCCAGAAAATACAGAGTACGAGACGTGAGCATAAAACGCTCAGTGCGAGAGTATGAGTATACATGCATGCAAAGTGAACTCCCTATAGACTCGAGGTCAAGGATCAGATAACAGAGACAGACCGGGCCCTGGTATGTAGCACGCTGTGCCGTCGCTTCAGGAGGTGGCTCCCATACCGAGATAACTGTGGATACGCCGGACCCAAATCGATGGAAGTCCATCCACTAACAGGATAGGGTACAACCCTACTACAGACATCTCGAAGGAGATACAGCAAGATGCAAATGAATGCAGCATAATATCATGGCATATAAATCATGCAGTCACATAATACATGCATACTCAGTCAGGATATCTCGAACAGTACTTTCGTACCTCAAATACCAGGTAGGCACTACCAGCTCTAAGTCCAAGCCTAAAGTCCGCCTACACAGCGAAATGATACTACTATCATTAAAGTGCTCTAAAAGCCTTAACTAAGCTATTGCATACTCCTAAATATTTATAGGAAGCAAAAGCTATACCTTCGTCCGTCGTTAGCCCTTTGATGTCGATGCCTCCAGAACTTGGGCACAACTCCGCTACGACTACCGAACGCCTCTCCGACCTCCGGACCAAGCCTAAGAAGACTAGAACAACTCGAATATGACTAGAAATAGAGAGGAAATCCGGAATTGGCAAGGAGAAATGAAGCCTCGGCCTTCTATTTATAGACAACGATCGGAACTTCCGATCCTTGATCGGAACGTCCGAACCTCGATCGGAACGTCCGATCCTGCCATCGGAGCTTCCGAAGATCCTGATCTGCCACGTGTCAAAATATCACTTGATGACTCCGGATAGGGGTGATCGGAACGTCCGATCCTGATCGGAGCTTCCGATCCAGCCATACGTCATGGATGACGTAATATCATCGGTGCCTCCGATCCTCATCGGAGCTTCCGATCCCGATCGGAGCTTCCGATCGTCCCTTCGGAGCTTCCGATCCATCCAATCCCCAATTTATTTAATTAGCATTAATCCTTTAATTACTCAATTAGGGTACGGGCTACTACATTCTCCCCCACTTAAGATATTTCGTCCTCGAAATCAGATCTTAAGTACCGAATGCAAATACAGAATTCAGAAACATTCTTTATTCAATCAAACGTTTACAGAGTTTGCAACTGAATACAACTTAAAGAATGAGATCAAAACAACTCAGGATGGTCTTTACGCATCCTGTCCTCAAGCTCCCAAGTAGCTTCCTCAGTGCCTCGGCGCTGCCACTGAACTAAAACCAAAGGAATGACTTTGTTCCGTAAAACCTTATCCTTAAAATCAAGGATGCGAAGAGGTTTCTCAACATAAGTCAAATCCTTGTCTACCTGAACCTCAGACCGCTGCAGAATATGAGATTCATCAGCCACATACCGTCGCAACAGAGATACGTGGAACACGTCGTGAATACTGGATAGATGCGGTGGCAAAGCTAGTCGATAAGCCAAATCGCCAATGCTCTCCAAGACCTCAAACGGACCGATAAATCTGGGAGACAACTTGCCCTTAAGGCCAAATCTGAGAATCTTGCGGAAAGGTGACACTCTCAGAAACACTTTCTCCCCGACCTCGAACTGCAAGGGCCTACGCCTGATATTAGCATAACTGGCCTGACGATCCTGGGCAGTCTTAATCCGTTTCTTGATCTGATCAACAATGTCTATCGCCTGCTGGATAAACTCCGGTCCTTCAGCCTGTCTCTCCCCTACTTCTTCCCAGAAGAGTGGAGTACGACAACGTCGCCCATACAACGCCTCAAAAGGTGCCATCCCAATACTAGTGTGATAGCTGTTGTTGTAAGCGAACTCGATCAACGGCAAATGATCCTGCCAGGCTGAACCAAAATCCAAGACGCACGCTCTAAGCATATCCTCTAACGTACGGATAGTGCGCTCTGACTGACCATCAGTCTTCGGATGATAGGCTGTACTCAAACTGAGAGTAGTACCCATCGCACGCTGAACACTCCCCCAGAATCTAGAAGTAAACCTGGGGTCCCGATCGCTGACAATGCTCACAGGCACTCCATGAAGTCGAACGATCTCCTGAATGTACAACCGAGCCATGCGATCCACAGAGTACTCTCGGCTATAGGCAATGAAATGCGCTGACTTGGTGAGTCGGTCCACCACAACCCAGATAGCATCACAGTTCCTCGGGGATACCGGCAAATGGGTCACAAAGTCCATAGTGATAAACTCCCATTTCCATTCAGGAATAGGCAGACTGTGAAGCAAACCTCCAGGTCGTCGGTGCTCTGCCTTGACCTGTTGACACACCAAACATCTCGAAACAAACTGATAAACACTGCGTTTCATTCCCTTCCACCAGAAACGAGTACGTAGATCCTTGTACATCTTGTTGCTCCCAGGATGAATACTCAACTTAGTGCAATGTGCCTGAGATAAAATCTCCTCTCGCAACTCTTCATCCTGTGGAATCACAAGCCTACCAGACAAACACAGAAAGCCGTCTGACTGATAATGAAATCCAGACGAGCTACCCTCGTTAGCTAGACGAGCTAAACGCTGGGTCTTCGAATCAAACATCTGAGCATCTCGGATCCGCGAGTACAAAGCTGGCTCAGATAATATCGCAGACATCAGGATACTCTGCATACCTTTCTTATGCTTGAAGGTATAACCTGAAGTACAACAGTCACTGATCGCACTAGACATCGAACAAGTCTGAAGTGCGGATAGTCGCACCTTGCGACTCAAAGCATCAGCGGTGAGATTAGCAGCTCCCGGATGGTACTTAATCTCGCAATCATAGTCCTTAAGCAAGTCCATCCAACGTCTCTGTCTCATGTTCAATTCTGCCTGAGTGAACAAATACTTGAGACTCTTATGGTCGGTGAAGATCTCAAATTTCTCGCCATACAGATAATGACGCCAGATCTTCAAAGCGAACACAATGGCAGCTAACTCCAAATCATGGACTGGGTAGTTGTCCTCGTGAAGCTTCAGCTGTCTAGAAGCGTATGCGATCACATGCCCATTCTGAGTCAGGACACAACCTAACCCCTGAAGAGAAGCATCCGTGTAAACTACATACCCTCCAGATCCTGACGGTAATGCTAACACCGGCGCAGAAGTCAACCGCCGTCGAAGCTCACGGAAATTCTCCTCACACTCGGAGGACCACTCAAAATCCACACCCTTGAGGGTAAGCTGCGTCAACGGTCGAGCTAACTGAGAGAAATTCAGAATGAAACGACGATAATACCCTGCTAGATCCAGAAAACTACGGATCTCAGCAACTGTCGTCGGACGCGACCAATTAAGTACCGCTTCAATCTTGCTTGGATCAACATAAATCCCCTCCCTGGATATGATATGGCCAAGAAAAACCACTCTATCCATCCAGAACTCACACTTGCTCAGCTTGGCGTACAATTGCTCATCTCGAAGAGTCTGCAGTACCAACCGCAAGTGAGAAACATGCTCTTCCGTATTACGCGAATACACCAAGATGTCGTCAATGAAGACCACGACAAACTTGTCCAAATACTCCCTGAAGACACGGTTCATCAAATCCATGAATATAGCCGGCGCATTAGTCAAACCAAATGGCATCACTAGGAACTCGTAATGCCCATAGCGAGTACGGAATGCAGTCTTGGCTACGTCCTGATCACGGACTCTCAACTGATGATACCCAGATCTCAAGTCAATCTTGGAGTAAATTGATGTGCCCTGCAGCTGGTCAAACAAGTCATCAATACGAGGCAACGGATACTTGTTCTTCACAGTGACTCGATTCAACTGCCGATAGTCAATGCACAGCCGCATCGACCCATCCTTCTTCTTCACGAAGAGAACAGGAGCTCCCCAAGGAGATACACTAGGACGAATGTACCCCTTGTCCAAAAGATCTTGTAGCTGATTCTTCAACTCACGCATCTCTGACGGAGCCAGACGATACGGTGCTCTAGAAATAGGCGAAGTACCCGGCATCAACTCTATGCCAAACTCGACTTCCCTAGCAGGAGGAAAACCCGGAATCTCATCAGGAAACACATCTGGAAATTCATCCACAACAGGAATGCTCTCTATCCCAATACTCTCAGCGGACAAATCAACTGCATAGATGAGGTAGCCTTCCCCGCCAGACTCTAGAGCTCGACAGGCTCTCAAAGCTGATACCAAAGGCATCGGGGGTCGCGCTCCCTCACCATAGAAAAACCAACTCTCACTTCCTTCCGGATGAAAGCGTACTAATCTCTGATAGCAGTCCACTGAAGCTCGATAGGTAGTCAACACATCTATTCCCAGAATGCAATCAAAATCGTCCATCGCCAGGACCATGAGATTCGCCAACAGAACGTTCCCTTCGAACTCTAAAGGGCAACCCATCACTAGACGCTTAGCCAAAGTAGATTGGCCCGTCGGAGTAGAAACAGACATCACTACGTCTAGTGCAATGCATGGTAACTTATGCCTCTTAACAAAACGTGCAGAAATGAAGGAATGAGATGCACCAGTGTCAATAAGTACAAGAGCAGGTATACCATAAAGCATAAATGTACCTGCGATGACTTTCTCATTCCCCTCCACAGCCTGATCATGTCTTAGGGCAAACACCTGGCCAGAAGCTCGTGGCCTCAAATGAGAACTCCCAGCAGACTGTCCCTGCGACCTCTGCTGAACGGTGGCCTGAGAACCCGATCCTGAACCAGATCCAGAACCGCCTCCCCCAGACTGTGGACAATCCCTCCGGATATGACCAGTCTCTCCACAACGGAAACAAGCTCCAGAAGCTCTACGGCACTTGTCGGATGGATGGTTCTTCCCACAGTGATCACACTTGTCCTTCTTACCATAACGGACAATACCTCCAGAACCAGAGGAAGAAGAAGATCCAGACTTCTTGAAAGTTTGGGCACGGGGACCCAAAGAACTAGCAGGTCTCGACTGAGAGAAAGACCTGTTCCGTCGAATGCTGTCCTCCGCCTGGTGACAACGGCTCACCAAACCCTCGTAGGACATGTCGTCACCAACCGCCACACGGTCATGGATCTCAGGGTTAAGGCCCTGAAGGAACAGATTATACTTCATCTCTGAGCTATCAGCAATCTCGGGGAAATAGGATAGCAGATCAAAGAACCTCTGCTGATACTCATCGATAGACATGGTTCCCTGTCGCAGACTCAGTAGCTTGCCTGCCTTCGACTGTCGGAGTGCAGGAGGAAAATATCGCTTTTGGAAAGCTGTGCGAAACTCGGCCCAGGTGGCCACTCCTCTTGCCGCAACAAAAGGTGCAGAAGTAAACCTCCACCACCTGCGCGCACGCCCATCCAGAAGATAGCCAAGGGTCTCCACCTTCTGCTCATCGGTGCATTGAAAAGTCTGAAAAGTCGTCTCCATGCGGTCTAACCAGTTCTCCGCATCCTCCGGAGACTCACCTCCAACTAAGGGCTTAGGACCCATAGCTAAGAATCGACGCACAGTGAAACGCTCGTCGTCATGGTAACGATGACGCCGTTCTCGACGAGGTTCCCGGTCGGCATCACCCCAACGCCCACCAACACTGCCATGAGAACTCTGGTCGTCACGATTTGACATCTACAAAAATACCTCAAGATGAGACTAAATCCCAAGAAATCTTTTGCATGCTCTGATACCATAAATGTAGTGACCCTTACCCAGATCACCTACTAAACAGAACTTAGGCATGCAATTAACTTAATAAAAACAGATATCAGAATAAAACTGCGGAAACCAATAACATTATACAATCCCAAGTAAAGGAATCTGTAATTATCCAATAAAATACAACCAAATCGAATAGCTGTATAAACCCAAACAACAGTAATAAAGCCTAGACGAAGCTCCAGCTGGCCAACCACTGACTAGCCCCTCCTGGATCCACCCTCCTCGTCCAATCGCAAACCTGCCCCATGGAATAGGGTGTCCAGAAAATACAGAGTACGAGACGTGAGCATAAAAACGCTCAGTGCGAGAGTATGAGTATACATGCATGCAAAGTGAACTCCCTATAGACTCGAGGTCAAGGATCAGATAACAGAGACAGACCGGGCCCTGGTATGTAGCACGCTGTGCCGTCGCTTCAGGAGGTGGCTCCCATACCGAGATAACTGTGGATACGCCGGACCCAAATCGATGGAAGTCCATCCACTAACAGGATAGGGTACAACCCTACTACAGACATCTCGAAGGAGATACAGCAAGATGCAAATGAATGCAGCATAATATCATGGCATATAAATCATGCAGTCACATAATACATGCATACTCAGTCAGGATATCTCGAACAGTACTTTCGTACCTCAAATACCAGGTAGGCACTACCAGCTCTAAGTCCAAGCCTAAAGTCCGCCTACACAGCGAAATGATACTACTATCATTAAAGTGCTCTAAAAGCCTTAACTAAGCTATTGCATACTCCTAAATATTTATAGGAAGCAAAAGCTATACCTTCGTCCGTCGTTAGCCCTTTGATGTCGATGCCTCCAGAACTTGGGCACAACTCCGCTACGACTACTGAACGCCTCTCCGACCTCCGGACCAAGCCTAAGAAGACTAGAACAACTCGAATATGACTAGAAATAGAGAGGAAATCCGGAATTGGCAAGGAGAAATGAAGCCTCGACCTTCTATTTATAGACAACGATCGGAACTTCCGATCCTTGATCGGAACGTCCGAACCTCGATCGGAACGTCCGATCCTGCCATCGGAGCTTCCGAAGATCCTGATCTGCCACGTGTCAAAATATCACTTGATGACTCCGGATAGGGGTGATCGGAACGTCCGATCCTGATCGGAGCTTCCGATCCAGCCACACGTCATGGATGACGTAATATCATCGGTGCCTCCGATCCTCATCGGAGCTTCCGATCGTCCCTTCGGAGCTTCCGATCCGTCCAATCCCCAATTTATTTAATTAGCATTAATCCTTTAATTACTCAATTAGAGTACGGGCTACTACAGTAATGCTAGTGTTATTTTAGTTATATTATAGTGTTATTGTATTGTAAATTTAGTTATATTATAGTGTAAACCTAGTGTAATTTTAGTTATACTATAGTGTATTTCTAGTATTATTTTAGTTATACTATAGTGTTATTGTAGTGTAAATATAGTTATACTATATTGTAAACCTAGTGTAATTTTAGTTATACTATAGTGTAATTGTAGTGTAAATTTAGTTACACTATAGTGTAATCCTAGTGTAATTTTAGTTATACTAAAGTGTAATCCAAGTGTTATTTTAGTTATACTATAGTGTAATGCTAGTGTTATTGTAGTGTAAATTTAGTTATACTATAGTGTAATCCTAGTGTAATTTTAGTTATATTATAGTGTAATGTTAGTGTTATTTTAGTTATACTATAGTGTTATTTTAGTGTAAATTTAGTTATACTATAGTGTAAACCTGGTGTAATTTTAGTTATACTATAGTGTAATTCTATTGTTATTTTTGTTATACTACAGTGTTATTGTAGTGTAAATTTCGTTATACTATAGTGTAAACCTAGTGTAATTTTAGTTATACTATAGTGTAATTGTAGTGTTATTTTAGTTATACTGCAGTGTTATTGTAGTGTAAATTTAGTTATACTATAGTGTAAGTCTAGTGTAATTTTAGTTATACTATAGTATAATGCTAGTGTTATTTTAGTTATACTATAGTGTTATTGTAGTGTAAATTTAGTTATACTATAGTGTAAACCTAGTGTAATTTTAGTTATACTGTAGTGTAATTGTAGTGTAAATTTAGTTACACTATAGTGTAATCCTAGTGTAATTTTAGTTATAATAAGTGTAATCATAGTGTTATTTTAGTTATACTATAGTGTAATCCTTGTGTAATTTCAGTTATACTATAGTGTAATGCTAGTGTTATTTTAGTTATACTATAATGTTATTGTAGTGTAAATTTAGTTATATTATAGTGTAATCTTAGTGTAATTTTAGTTATATTATAATGGAATTCTAGTGTTATTTTAGTTATACTATAGTGTTATTGTAGTGTAAATTTAGTTACACTATAGTGTAATCCTAGTGTAATTTTAGTTATACTATAGTGTAATTCTAGTGTTATTTTAGTTATACTATAGTGTTATGGTAGTGTAAATTTAGTTACACTATAGTGTAATCCTAGGGTAATTTTAGTTATACTAAAGTGTAATCCTAGTGTTATTTTAGTTATACTATAGTGTAATTCCAGTGTTATTTTAATTATATTATAGTGTAATCCTAGTGTAATTTTAGTTATACTATAGTGTAATGCTAGTGTTATTTTACTTATACTATAGTGTTATTCTAGTGTAAATTTAGTTATACTGTAGAGTAAACCTAGTGTAATTTTTATTATAATATAGTGTAAATCTAGTGTTATTTTAGTTATGCTATAGTGTTATCGTAGTGTAAATTTAGTTACACTATAGTGTAAACCTAGTTTAATTTTAGTTATACTATAGTGTAATGTTAGTGTTATTTTAGTTATACTATAATGTTATTGTAGTGTAAATTTAGTTATACTATAGTGTAATCCTAGTGTAATTTTAGTTATACTATAGTGTAATGCTAGTGTTATTTTACTTATACTATAGTGTTATTCTAGTGTAAATTTAGTTATACTGTAGAGTAAACCTAGTGTAATTTTTATTATAATATAGTGTAAATCTAGTGTTATTTTAGTTATGCTATAGTGTTATCGTAGTGTAAATTTAGTTACACTATAGTGTAAACCTAGTGTAATTTTAGTTATACTATAGTGTAATGTTAGTGTTATTTTAGTTATACTATAATGTTATTGTAGTGTAAATTTAGTTATACTATAGTGTAATACTAGTGTAATTTTAGTTATACTATAGTGTAATTCTAGTGTTATTTTTGTTATACTATAGTGTTATTGTAGTGTAAATTTAGTTATAATATAGTGTAAATCTAGTGTAATTTTAGTTATACTATATTGTAATGATAGTGTTATTTTAGTTATACTATAGTGTTATTGTAGTTTAAATTTAGTTATACTATAGTATAAACCTACTGTAATTTTAGTTATAATAGAGTGTAATGCTAGTGTTATTTTAGTTATGCTATAGTGTTATTGTAGTGTAAATTTAGTTATACTATAGTGTACTCCTAGTGTAATTTTAGTTATACTATAGTGTAATGTTAGTGTTATTTTAGTTATACTATAGTGTTATTGTAGTGTAAATTTAGTTATACTATAGTGTAATCTTAGTGTAATTTTCGTAATACTATAGTGTAAATTAAGTGTTATTTTAGTTATACTATAGTGTTATCGTTGTGTAAATTTAGTTACACTACAGTGTAAACCTAGTGTAATTTTAGTTATACTATAGTGTTATTGTAGTGTAAATTTAGTTATACTATAATGTAATTTTAGTTACACTATAGTGTAATTCTAGTGTTATTTTAGTTATACTATAGTGTTATTGTAGTGTAAAATTAGTTACACTATAGTGTAATCCTAGTGTAATTTTAGTTATACTAAAAGGTAATCCTAGTGTTATTTTAGTTATACTATAGTGTAATGCTAGTGTTATTTTAGTTATACTATAGTGTTATTGTAGTGTAAATTTAGTTATACTATAGTGTAAGTCTAGTGTAATTTTAGTTATACTATAGTATAATGCTAGTGTTATTTTAGTTATACTATAGTGTTGTTGTAGTGTAAATTTAGTTATACTATAGTGTAAACCTAGTGTAATTTTAGTTATACTATATTGTAATTGTAGTGTAAATTTAGTTACACTATAGTGTAATCCTAGTGTAATTTTAGTTATAATAAGTGTAATCATAGTGTTATTTTAGTTATACTATAGTGTAATTCTTGTGTAATTTTAGTTATACTATAGTGTAATGCTAGTTTTATTTTAGTTATACTATAATGTTATTATAGTGTAAATTTAGTTATATTATAGTGTAATCCTAGTGTAATTTTAGTTATATTATAGTGGAATTCTAGTGTTATTTTAGTTATACTATAGTGTTATTGTAGTGTAAATTTAGTTACACTATAGTGTAATCCTAGTGTAATTTTAGTTGTACTATAGTGTAATTCTAGTGTTATTTTAGTTATACTATAGTGTTATGGTAGTGTAAATTTAGTTACACTATAGTGTAATCCTAGGGTAATTTTAGTTATACTAAAGTGTAATCCTAGTGTTATTTTAGTTATACTATAGTGTAATTCCAGTGTTATTTTAGTTATATTATAGTGTAATCCTAGTGTAATTTTAGTTATACTATAGTGTAATGGTAGTGTTATTTTAGTTATATTATAGTGTTATTCTAGTGTAAATTTAGTTATACTGTAGAGTAAACCTAGTGTAATTTTTATTATAATATATTGTAAATCTAGTGTTATTTTAGTTATGCTATAGTGTTATCGTAGTGTAAATTTAGTTACACTATAGTGTAAACCTAGTGTAAATTTAGTTATACTATAGTGTAATGTTAGTGTTATTTTAGTTATACTATAATGTTATTGTAGTGTAAATTTAGTTATAATATAGTGTAATACTAGTGTAATTTTAGTTATACTATAGTGTAATGCTAGTGTTATTTTAGTTATACTATAGTGTTATTGTAGTGTAAATTTAGTTATAATATAGTGTAATCCTAGTGTAATTTTCGTAATACTATAGTGTAAATTAAGTGTTATTTTAGTTATACTATAGTGTTATCGTTGTGTAAATTTAGTTACACTACAGTGTAAACCTAGTGTAATTTTAGTTATACTATAGTGTTATTGTAGTGTAAATTTAGTTACACTATAGTGTAATCATAGTGTAATTTTAGTTATACTAAATTGTAATCCTAGTGTAATTTTAGTTATACTAAAAGGTAATCCTAGTGTTATTTTAGTTATACTATAGTGTAATGCTAGTGTTATTTTAGTTATACTATAGCGTTATTGTAGTGTAAATTTAGTTACACTATAGTGTAATCCTAGTGTAATTTTAGTTATATTATAAGGTAATGCTAGTGTTATTTTAGTTATACTATAGTGTTATTGTAGTGTAAATTTAGTTATACTATAGTGTAATTCTAGTGTTATTTTAGTTATTCTATAGTGTTATTGTAGTGTAAATTTAGTTACACTGTAGTGTAAACCTAGTGTAATTTTAGTTATAATATAGTGTAAATCTAGTGTTATTTTAGTTATGCTATAGTGTTATCGTAGTGTAAATTTAGTTACACTGTAATGTAAACCTAGTATAAGAATTTAGTTACACTGTAGTGTAAACCTAGTATAATTTTAGTTATACTATAGTGTAATGCTAGTATTATTTTAATTATACTATAGTGTTATTGTAGTGTAAATTTAGTTATACTATAGTGTAATCCTAATGTAATTTTAGTTATACTATAGTGTAATTCTAGTGTAATTTTAGTTATACTATTGTGTTATTGTAGTGTAATTTTAGTTATAATATTGTGTAATTTTAGTAATACTATAGTGTAAATTTAGTGTTATTTTAGTTATACTATAGTGTTATCGTTGTGTAAATTTAGTTATACTACAGTGTAAACCTAGTGTAATTTTAGTTATACTATAGTGTAAATCTAGTGTTATTTTAGTTATACTATAATGTTATTGTAGTGTAATTTAGTTTAATATAGTGTAATTCTAGTGTTATTTTAGTTATACTATAGTGTTATTGTAATGTAAATTTAGTTACACTATAGTGTAATCCTAGTGTAATTTTAGTTATACTAAAGTGTAATTCTAGTGTTATTTTAGTTATACTATAGTGTATTGCTAGTGTTATTTTAGTTATACAATAGTGTTATTGTAGTGTAAATTTTGTTACACTATAATGTAATCCTAGTGTAATTTTAGTTATACTATAAAGTAATGCTAGTGTTATTTTAGTTATACTATAGTGTTATTATAGTGTAAATTTAGTTATACTATAGTGTAAACCTAGTGTAATTTTAGTTATACTATACTGTAATTCTAGTGTTATTTTAGTTATACTACAGTGTTATTGTAGTGTAAATTTAGTTATACTATAGTGTAAACCTAGTGTAATTTTAGTTATACTATAGTGTAATTCTAGTGTTATTTTAGTTATACTGCAGTGTTATTGTAGTGTAAATTTAGTTATACTATAGTGTAAACCTAGTGTAATTTTAGTTATACTATAGTGTAATTCTAGTGTTATTTTAGTTATACTGCAGTGTTATGGTAGTGTAAATTTAGTTACACTATAGTGTAATCATAGGGTAATTTTAGTTATACTAAAGTGTAATCCTAGTGTTATTTTAGTTATACTATAGTGTAATTTTGTGTTATTTTAGTTATATTATAGTGTAATCCTAGTGTAATTTTAGTTATACTATATTGTAATGCTAGTCGTTATGTTAGTTATACTATAGTGTTATTGTAGTGTAAATTTAAGTTATAATGTAGAGTAAACCTAGTTATAATTTTTATTATAATATAGTGTAAATCTAGTGTTATTTTTAGTTATGCTATAGTGTTATCGTAGTGTAAATTTAGTTACACTATAGTGTAAACCTAGTGTAATTTTAGTCTATACTATAGTGTAATGTTAGTGTTATTTTAGTTATACTATAATGTTATTGTAGTGTAAATTTAGTTATACTATAGTGTAATCCTAGTGTAATTTTAGTTATACTATAGTGTAATGCTAGTGATATTTTACTTATACTATAGTGTTATTCTAGTGTAAATTTAGTTATACTGTAGAGTAAACCTAGTGTAATTTTTATTATAATATAGTGTAAATCTAGTGTTATTTTAGTTATGCTATAGTGTTATCGTAGTGTAAATTTAGTTACACTATAGTGTAAACCTAGTGTAATTTTAGTTATACTATAGTGTAATGTTAGTGTTATTTTAGTTATACTATAATGTTATTGTAGTGTAAATTTAGTTATACTATAGTGTAATACTAGTGTAATTTTAGTTATACTATAGTGTAATTCTAGTGTTATTTTTGTTATACTGTAGTGTTATTGTAGTGTAAATTTAGTTATAATATAGTGTAAATCTAGTGTAATTTTAGTTATACTATATTGTAATGATAGTGTTATTTTAGTTATACTATAGTGTTATTGTAGTTTAAATTTAGTTATACTATAGTATAAACTACTGTAATTTTAGTTATAATAGGTGTAATGCTAGTGTTATTTTAATTATACTATAGTGTTATTGTAGTGTAAATTTAGTTATACTATAGTGTAATCCTAGTGTAATTTTAGTTATACTATAGTGTAATGTGTTATTTTAGTTATACTATAGTGTTATTGTAGTGTAAATTTAGTTATACTATAGTGTAATCTTAGTGTAATTTTCGTAATACTATAGTGTAAATTAATGTTATTTTTTTTTTATACTATA